>NW_026943828.1:5217174-5486283 GCF_035594765.1 Anolis carolinensis | reverse complement strand
GCTTTTTGGAAGTGGAAGGTTTTAAGGCTCTGATGTTGGGTTCATGTTTCCATGGAGTTGCACTTCAGGGAAGACTTGTGTGTATTTCTGGTGTTATTACAGTTCTCCAGCAGATGAGCTGGATAGAGGGAAATGACTTCTGTTGGTATACAGTGAAAGTAAAGTTGAGGAAGTACAATAATGAAAGATATTGTGTGTAATGGAGTAATGAATCCAAAGTAGAAACAAAGCAGAAATGTTGATTCAAAAGGGAACATGAAGACATAAGTAATTGTTTTTAATAGCAAAACAGAGCTTCTGAGTGGATTGATTCTCTACTTATGAGTCTGCGGAAGATTTTCATCAAATACTGTCGACTACACCCGCTCAAGGAAATGGTACAGTGAAAGAAGACAATTTTGAAAAGTGGTAAAGGCCAAGGTGTCCCAATTTTTTAAGTGATTCCACCATCTTCAATCATTATACCCACAGGCCAGCAAAAAAGTATTCCCACGAGACGGAACCTGCGCCCACACCTCGAAAGCAGCCGCAAAGGCACACGCCCTGACGGGCAAACGCCAACGTCCGCGTGCGCGGCCAGAGGGCAAGGGGACCCAAAAGCGGCCGTTCAGCGGCCGTTCTGCGGCCACAGCGTTGAGTACACTGCCTTTATAGGTGAATGGGACAATGTCCCACTGTCTTTGATCATTCCACCCTCTTCTATTGTTATACCAACAGGCCAGCAAAAAACAGTTCCCACGAGACGGAAACAAGGCCAACACCTCGAAAGCAGCCGCAAAGGCACACGCCCTGACGGGCAAACGCCAACATCCGCATGCGCGGCCAGAGGGCAAGAACAACCAAAGGCGGCTGTTCCGCAGCAACAGCGTCAATCACAGCCTTTCAGGGTGATGGGACACAAGGTTTGCATTTGGAGTAATTTGGGCAAAATCGAAGGTGTTCCACTGTCTTTGATGATTCGACCCTCTGAGTTATACCAACAAGCCAGCAAGAAGGGGTTCGCACTCGACGTAACCTGCGCCCACACCTCGAAAGCAGCCGCAAAGGAACACGCCCTGACGGGCAAACGCCGCCGTCCGCGTGCATGGCCAGAGGGAAAGGGGAACCAAAGGCGGGCGTACCACGGCCACTGCGTCGACCACACCCGCTCAAGCCGATGGGACAGTGAAAGATGAAACTTTAGAGAAGTGCTGGCCAAAGTCGAGGTGTTGTATTAATCCCTGTGGCAAAACACATCCTCAAAGGTTCAGATGGACAGATATCTCAGAAAAGTATGAGTCTGGCGTATTCCTTCACCTTAAATGATTATCCGAAGTATCCTCATCAAATATAACAGTGCTCTTTCTGTACAGGAACTCTTAGGATCTGGAGAAGACCAAACATTCCTGGCTCATGATGGAAATAATTTTTGACCAAAAAAAAGAAAAATAGTGAATTGAATGAAATCCGTACTGAACCCTAAGAGGAAGCATATCCTTCCTCGGATTTTATGGACTAATTTCCCACAGAAAATCCTTCTACCTCTAGAGCGTCAGTATTACAGGAGAGAAAAAGTTTTGTGACTTCAGACTATAGAGATTGGCCAAAAGTAACTTTATTAAGTTCAACAGGGACAAATGAAAGCAACTTCACTTCGGTAAAGATAATGGAAATCCAAGCGACATTTTTTGGGACGCCTAGCTTGACAGCAGTGTGTGAGAAAACCATCTGTGAGTCCTCGCGGACAACAAGATAATGCGCCTACTATGGTTTGCGGCAGAGCAAATATCCAATGGGCTTTAGGCCTGCATCAACAGGGGAATAGCGTTTAGATCCAAGGCAGTCCTGTTCCCCCTCTACTCTGCTGTGGTCACACCACACCTGGAATAATGTGTCCAACTTAGGGCACCGCAGATAAATGGAGATGCGGGCCAGCTTGAAAGTGTCTAGAGGAGTGCGACTAAAATGAATAAGGGTCTGGAGAACAAGCAGTATGAGGAGAGGCTTTATTAGCTGGCCATCATAGTTTAGCATGCAGAAGAGAAGGCAGAGAGGAGACATGTTAGCAATGTACAAATATGTGAGGGGAAGTCATAGGGAGGAGGGAGCAAGCTTATTTTCTGCTGCCCTGAAGACAACGGGACGGAGCAGTGGCTTCCAACATCAGGAATGGAGATTCCACCTGAACATCAGGAAGAACTTCCTGACTGTGATGGCTGTTCGGTAGTGGAACTGTTTCCCCCGGACTGTGTTGGGGGCTCCTTCTTTTGAAGCTTTTAAGCAGAGCCTCGATGGCCATCTGTCGGGGATGCTTTGAATGAAACTTCCTGCGTTTTTGATGGGGGAGAACTCGATGGCCCATGAGTTCTATTCCAACTCTACTTTTCTATGATTCAATGATTCTATGATTTGGGAAACGGCCCCTTGTGATTGATGAACCCAAAAACAGCAGTGGGCAACGGTGAGTGATGATAAAGACGAGAAAGGAAGGGAAAAGAGAGAGGAAAGCATTGTAGGTTAGAGGAGAGAGTTGTTGGACAGAGTCCAAAGGGGCAACCCCCCCCCCCCCCCCCGGCCACCCACAAAATTAGCCAAAGTTACTCTGAAGCATAGCTGATTAAAGGAGAACTATAGCTCTATGACCCGTCGGTGTCAAAATCCAAATCTGGGAAATTCAACACGGGAAGGTTGGCCTTCAGGAAAACCAGTTTCTCAACTGTTTGCGGGTCCAGCAAGCTGCGGTGGGGCGTGACTACATCTCCCGCTAGGCTGAAGACCCTTTCGCTCTGCACGCTGGTGGGAGGACAGCTAAGGAACTGGCGGGCTACGTGTGACAGATCCGGCCACATGTGTTCGCGTGAAGCCCAATAGGCCAATGGATCACAAGATATTATCTCAGGAGGCTCCTCAAAGTACCTGTTGACCGAGCGTTTGGCCGAGTCTACCTTTTGAGCAGAAGCCAGCAAAGAGGATTCTTCAGAGCAGGCAAGTATGGCCACCGTCTCTGCAAAAACCCTGGATGGTGAAGTGCTACGCCCGTCTTCACTAGTAAAGAGTCTGGGAGTCCTCTTGGACCCTTCACTGACGATGCAGGCCCAGGTCTCCGCCGTTACCAAAACTACCTTTTTTCATCTTCGACAGGCTAGACGGCTAGCCCCCTATCTATCTAGGGACAACCTGGCTACAGTGATCCAGGCTACAGTAATCTCGAGACTGGATTACTGTAATGCCCTTTACATTGGCCTTCCTGTGTCGGTGATCCGGAAGCTCAAATTGGTGCAAAATGCAGCTGCCCGGCTCCTTGCGGGAGTCCCCATAAGATGCCACATAACACCAATCTTATGGCAGCTGCACTGGTTACCAATTGAGCACCGGATCACTTTCAAAGTGATGGTGCTTACCTTCAAGGCCTTACATGGTCCAGGGCCGATGTACCTGAGGGACCGCCTCACCCCTTACAAACCCCAGAGATCCCTCCGTTCTGAGGACCAAGACCTGCTGGAAGTCCCCAGTTTTAAGACCTTGCGTCTAACTGCAACTAGACGCAGAGCCTTTTCAGTAGTGGC
Source organism: Anolis carolinensis (assembly GCF_035594765.1). NCBI lineage: Eukaryota > Metazoa > Chordata > Lepidosauria > Squamata > Anolidae > Anolis > Anolis carolinensis. Next base: position 5,482,738 of record NW_026943828.1, on the reverse strand, counting down.
GCCATCTCTGTGGAACACCTTGCCACCTGAAGTTCGTGCCTTGCGGGACTTGTTGGCCTTCCGCAGGGCATGTAAGACACACCTGTTTCGGCAGGCTTTTGAGTTCTGTTGCTGATGTTTTAAAAGGTGCTTTTAGGATGTTTTAAAGATTTTTTTTAAATGATGTTTTTAAAATGTTTTTTAAATTGTTGATTTTAGCCGGTTCTTGTAAGCCGCTCCGAGCCCTAGGGGAGTGGCGGCATATAAGTTTGAAAAATAAATAAATAAATAAATAAATAAATAAAACGTTTCCTGGTCGCTGCTGGAGATCCGTATCCCTACGGCAAACCCCTACCGGCTCCCCGGGACTTTCTGTCTCGCCACTAGCGCTAGTGCTGGGGGGTTACAGGCATTTCCGGAAGAGGGGCCGCTGTGCCCGTTTCCTCCACCCTGGCAGCAAAGACCTCCCTTACAAGGTTAACTAGTTGGGCCTTCCACACGGTAAAGTCTTTTGGGCAGACGTTGTACTTTAGCCGGGGATCACACAAGGCCGCCAACATATGCACCTTGCTGGAAAGAAGTGGCTCAAGGCGTTTCCGTACAGCAAAGGACAACCTCCTCACCACCTCCTGTGCTGGCGGTGTCAGCGGTCCAGCCAGGGAGTCCAGTGTTCGACCGGCCCCAAGCCTTTCTAGGTGCCTCCTTAGCCCCAAGACCATGGGCACTGCCTGGCTAAGAAGGGCTTTTGATTCCGAAAGGGTCTCAGTGGCATGTTTGAATGGCTTTAGTATGTCTACTAGCTGGGAGATGGTGTCCCACTCTTGCTTATTTGGAACAAGTTTGCTAACTGGCGCAACCAATGTGAGGGAGATGCCGTGTACCGCCTTCTGCTGCTCGACCATGCGTTCAAGCATTTTAAAGGTTGAATTCCACCGAGTTGAGACGTCCTGGAGCAGCTTGTGCTGCGGGAGGCCTTCAAGGCTCTGCCTCTCTCTCAGCTGCCGGGCTGCCTTGATGCTCCGGTGGAAGTAGCCCGCGATCTTTCTACAGCGCTCGATCAGCAGGGAGATGTTTGCGTTGCTGGCTGGCTGCTCTTCCGGGCTCTTTAAACCTTCCTTGACGGTATTGTGAAGCATGTGGGCCATGCAGGACACATTCTGAAACCCGGCACTTTCAACCGCTTTGATCATATTTTTCCCAGCGTCAGTCACCATAAAGCCCCTCCTCATTTCTTCCGGCCTATACTGCATCCACTCCCCCATAATGTTTTCCAGATAGCTGCAGATGGTCTCTGCCTTGTGATCACGATCAACTACCTCCAACACGAGGAGTGCCCAACGATGGGATGTATCCATACTGCCTTCCTTCTCCCACCAATGTGCTGTGAGAGAGAGGTAGGAATGGCCTCCTCCCAAGCTTGACCAAATGTCAGAGGTAAAATGGATGTGTCCTCCCATGGCGCTACGCAACATCTGGGAAATGCGTTCCTTACAGCCCTCGTACAAGCCGGGAATTACTTTTCTGGAAAAGGTGTGACGGGAGGGGATTTTGTATCGGGGGCACAGGCGTTTCATAAGGCGTACGAAGCCTTCTTGTTCAACCAGGCGGAAGGGATGGTGATCAAGGGCAATCATCTCTCCCACACTTTGGGTTATCTGCTGGGGTGTGAGTAATGTTTCCCCCGTTTTCTTTCTGGCTAATGGAATGGCCCAATCCTCCAAGGTGGACTGTGTCTGCCTTCCACCATCTACACCAGGAGAACTTTGTGTGCTAAGGCTGCCACTGGAAGGGCTTGCAGTTCCCCCTCCTACCGATATGGAGGGATGGTGTCGCTTCAAGTGAGAACTCAACCCCGAGGTCGCAAGATGTCTCAGGTCTCTGCCTCTGCTGATATTTGCCCCACAGTGCCTACAAACTGCCAAAGTGGCACACTGAGAGTGGACATGGAAATGGTCCCAAATGTAAGACCTTGGCCTCCCCACAGCCACTGTGGCGACACCCACTGAGATTGGAGTCGTGGGCACCCTTTCGTCAGCTAGAGAAAGTTTTTGTTTGGATGGTACAACCTCCTCTACCTCCTCCTCACTGTCAGTAGCGGGTGGAGGGGTGGGGTTATCTATTTCCTCACTATCCACCACCTGTAGTTCCAGGACGGCTACACCTGTATGTTCCATTGATCGTCCTGTGGTCTCAGCTCCATAAGACAACTGGCTCGGTGTGGAGGGCTGTGAACTTTCTGCATGCGAGCAGCCGGCTTCTTCATCAAGTCCACCCACTCCCATACTTCAGCATTCCAGACGGATGGGACCCACCCTAAGTTTTTTGGCCCCCCACAGTGTCCTGGCTGTGGCTTTACCACTAGCAGGACTTGCTCCCCCAGACCCGCGTACTGCTGAACGCTTCATGATAACAGGAGTGTTTTCAGGAGACAGATGGGGGGATGGAAAGGTGTTGTGTAAGTGGTGGAAAATATTTTTTGTTTCTTGCTTGGCAACGTGTTAAGTGGTGGAAAATATTTCTTGTTTCTTGATTGGCAACGTGTTCTGTTTAGGGTATATTAACTGCCGCAAAACCGTCTATTTCTGTTTTAGTTATTTTTGTTCTTTTACAAGGGGATACCTGTACTTTCCAGTTCTACAAAGGAGTATGGGAGGTGCAATCCTTTGGCCAAACTTGGCTTTTGATTCACAGAAAGCGACCCTGGCACGGACAAACAGCCCTGGCAAAGGGCAAAACTGGGTCCCTTGTTTCCCAAAAAGGAGGTTTAGTTCTACAAAGGACAATGGGAGGTGCAATCCCTTGGCCAAACTTGGCTTTTGACTCACAGAAAGCGACCCTGGCACGGACAAACTGCCCTGCTTCAGCAGGCAAGGGGCAAAAGTGTTTCCCAAAATGGAGGTTTAGTTCTACAAAGGACAATGGGAGGTGCAATCCTTTGGCCAAACTTGGCTTTTGATTCACAGAAAGCGTCCCTGGCACGGACAAACAGCCCTGGCAAAGGGCAAAACTGGGTCCCTTGTTTCCCAAAAAGGAGGTTTAGTTCTACAAAGGTGCAATCCTTTGGCCAAACTTGGCTGTTTATTCACAGAAAGCGACCCTGGCACGGACAAACAGCCCTGCATGAGGCAAGGGCCAAATCGGCTCCCTTGTTTCCAAAAACCCTTTAGCGTTTAAAAGAAAGAAGAAAGCCCACCGCAACAGAAAAAATGGCGCAGCAGAAAAATTGCTGGCCGGGTGGGAAAATGGAAAACGCCAATCTCGGGAGGAAAAAAACACCCACAGGCCCTTCCCAAAAAATTAAAAAAGCAACAGCCAACAGTTTCCCTCCCAAACTCACCCACCCAACCTTTTCTCCAGGTCTTCTGTAGCCTTAGCCTAGCTCTAGCTCAGACACAGCCAAGGCTGTGACGCAGCAATCTTGCCTGCCTGCCTGCCTGCCTGCCCCCAGAATCTCCCTTCCACCCTCTCCAGGTTCCCGGTGCAAATGAGCCACGAGGCTCCCTGCTCACTCTTTTCATTCAGGACGTCCTACCAGCCCCTCCCCCTGGTTAAACATCCTCTCTGATTGGCCACAAGGTGCAAACAACACGCTAGGTTGCCCCAGTGCACTTAAACAAGTTTGGGTGATTTGCAAAAGCATTTTTTAAAAACGAAAAAAAACGACGCCATAACGGAAAACGGCCAATCGCGGTTCGAAACCGCGATATCCAGACGTGTGGACAACCAATGCCGTATATTGCTTCAAAACAAACGAAAATAACGAATTAATAACGGTTAACGGGGAAAACGAATTATTTGAGCAAGCCTAATGGACACCACAGTTCAAGAAGGATATTGACAATCTAGAATGGCCACCAAAATGATCAAAGGTTTGGAAGTGAAGCCCTATGAGGAGCAGCTTAAGGAGCTGGATATGTTTAGTTTTGAGAAAAGGAGGGTGATTGGCAATATGACAGCCACACTTAAATATTTGAAAGGATGAAATATTGAGGAGGGGGCAAGCTTGTTTTCTGATGCTATAGACACTAGGACACAATGAAGCAATGTCTTCAAATGGCAGGAAAACATATTCCACCTAAAGATTAGGAAGATTTTTCTGATGGTAAGACAGTGATTCCCAACCCAGGATCCCCAGATGTTCTTGGCCTACAACTGCCAGAAATTCCAGCCAGTTTACCAGTTGTTAGGATTTCTGGGAGTTGAAGGCCAAAATCATCTGGAGACCCCAGAACCACTGTGGTAAGAGCTGTTTGTCAGTGCCTTGGAGTCTGGTGGAGTCTCCTTCTCTGGGGGTTTTTAAGTCTTGAAGTCTTCATATATTTTGATCTTCTGCTTTCCTATCCCAGGTTCCTTGCTCCCTTGTTTTTGTTTTTCTACGTCTAGGTCTCTTCAATGCTTCAGTCTACACCTCTTCCACTAGCAATAATTGACTGCTTGCAAATATTCTTTGAAGTCACAATGACCCAGTCATTAAACCCGGGTGGTTCACAAATTTTGGGGGATGATTGGGATGTCTTTGGTTCATCCCACTCAGAACAAAACAGAGGCCTTGGATGTTCCCTTTGTTATTAGCACCGGAAATCCTTTCAAGACAAAGTAAGGGATTACTGTTGATGCTTTGGTGGAAAATGGCAGCTAATCCATTTAGCATGGTTTCTCTCTTTATGCAGTTCTATGACATCTATGCCAACTACCTGAACTATATTCCAGGAATCTACAGTAAGCTCTATGATTCCAAGGATTTGAGGCTCTTCGTTGCCAAGAGAATCAAGAAGAACCAAGAAACCCTTGACCCTAACTTCCCACGTGACTATATCGATTGCTTCCTTGTCCAGATGGAAAAGGTACCTTGTTGACACATGAAGGTAGAAGGGCTCTGCATTAACTATCCAATAATCCTTCTCACTTTGGGAAATGCAATAAGACAGCCTTAATCTATCCCACTTTGTTCCAATTTGAGTGTGGATGCAGAGCAGAATAGATGAGAATTGATACCACAAAGTAGAAAGCATACATGGAGTCCAAGGAGAGCCTTTGCAAGCTGTAGTAGCATGTTTGGTGAGAAGCAGACTTTCTCAGTAGCTACTCCCAAGCTTGGAAACTTCCTTCATAGGGAGCAAAGGTGGCTCTTTGAATATTTTAATTGCATATATTGTTTGCTATAAAAAAAACTGTCACATTGACGGAGAGCTGCTTTGCTGATGATCAGGGCCTTTGGATGACATGTCCTTGGACCAGGAGTCCTCTTTCAGATCATTACAACTTCTCTTGCAGAAGGGACCTGTCAGAAATGTCATTCTGAGCTGCAGTCAAATTCAGAACAGACCTCCATTCCTTGGAGTGTCTTCTGCTTAGTAAAGTAGAGGAAGGGGAGCATTGTGAATATGGAGTCATTATGGATCCGGAACTCTTGGTTAAGATTCTATAACTGGAGCACAAAATGCCAGTCTATATTTTCCATACTTTGCATCTGAAGCACAGATGGGCAACCAGGCTCTAATTGAGCAGGGTTATATGACTTGTCTAGCTTCAGTCTAGGACAGAATGTCCTTTCCCATTCAACCTACCAGTGGTTCTGTTATAGTAGAGCCCGTGAGTAACGTTACAAACAATAGTATGGGTGTGTTGTCGAAGGCTTTCATGGCCGGGATCACAAGGTTGTTGTATGTCTTTCAGGCTGTGTGGCCATGTTCCAGAAGTATTCTCTCCTGATGTTTCACCCACATCTATGGCAGGCATCCTCAGAGGTTGTGAGGTATGGATGAACTAGGCATGCCTCGCACCTCTGAGGATGCCTGTCAGATGTGGGCGAAACGTCAGGAGAGAATACTTCTGGAACATGCCCACACAGCCCGAAAGACATACAACAACCCAATAGTATGGGTGCCAGAAGGGGGAAATGGGTTACTCGGGAGGAGGAATCTGATGAAGAGCAGCAGAGAAAGAGGATCCGGGACATACTTACACCTACAGATGAGGAGTCGTTTGCGGGATTATCTGGGGATGATGGGTCAATGAGTGAAGGAGAAGAAGGAGACACCATGGATTGGACTAAGATAAGAGAAGTGCAAGCTATTTGTGAGGCACCAACAACTAGTGATACCTTTACGGGGTTCTCTGGGAGCGAAGACTGGCAATCAGGAGATCCAACTGATTTTTGGGGAGATCTAAGTCTTGACAGGAGATGGAGGAATTGGAGGGAGAGTTGAAGGAATTCACGTGAAGAGCTGGGAGCAGTTGTGGGAGATGATGATGGGGCGGTGGTCAGTTCATCCTCTGATGATGGTTTGTAGATAAAAGTGGGTTCAGGGGTGAGGGGTCTTTGTAGAAGGCAAGGTGTTGATGTGCTGTGTATTGGGAAAGTCTTGTAGTCTTGCTGCTGCCTGCTTCATGTTTAGACCTGCAGTTTGGACCTGAACTGGTTTGGCTGGAAACGCTGCCAAGTGTTTGAAGACACTTTTAAGACTGGCCCTTTAAGGTTCTTATTCAGATTGTCTCATGGTGTGTTGTTCTTTCCTACTTTCAGGAAAAAAAACAATTCAGACAGTGAATATAATATCAAGAACTTGCAGCTCAGCATTCTTAATCTGATTCTTGCTGGATCGGAGACAGGGAGTTGCACCCTGAAATATGGCTTCTTGTTTCTGACGAAATATCCTGAAGTGCAAGGTATTGTTGTTGTTGCTGCTGCTGCTGCATTGACAGTTAGCCCGAATTGGCAGCTTGAACTATACTATGGTCAGTCTTTGCCAGAAGTAGACCATAGGGTCATCCCAGAAGATGTAGAGATCCCTAGAGATCATACTTCTCTTGGAGTCTCTAGATCCTCCAGCGGAAATTTATGGTGAGCTCCTTGTCAATTCTATGGTCAGGTTCCATAGAATCATAGAATAGTAGAGTTGGAAGAGACCTCATGGGCCATCTAGACCAACCCCCCGCTAAGAAGCACCCTACTTTCCTCTTTTCCACACTCATTTGAGGATAGTCAACCTGCTATAACCATGGGTTCTGCATCTAAGAGGCTTAGCCAATAATGGCTTAAAATATTTAAGGAAATCTTGATTTGGTGGATGCTAACAGATCCTCATTCTCTCTCCAGCACTTGTTTGAATTGATTGCCATTTTGTATATGGGATGCCATTTTCCTACGCTACTATCGGCCGTGGAACCTCAGCATCTAAGTAGCCTGGGGGGAAAACTTTGGTGAATACTAAAGGCCCACAAAACTAAAAATATTTGACATAATCTTTTTTTACTATGTAACCTGAAGAATGTACTCATAGAAGAAACAAAAAACCCACAACAGTTAATCATATATATCTTTAACAGCAAAAGTGCATGAAGAAATTGATCGAGTGATTGGCCATGATCGTGTCCCAAACACTGAAGACCGGAGGCAGATGCCCTATACAGATGCCGTTATCCACGAAGTGCAGAGATGCAGTGATGTTCTTCCTATGAGTGTGGCCCATATGGTTACTTGTGACACTGAGTTCCGAGGATATCTAATCCCTAAGGTACAAGAGGATGTTTTTAAAAAAAAGAAAGTTCAACCATAAATCACAAGAAAAGTTATTTAAGTGCAGAGCCAAGCTCAGGTAAACCCAACTGTCCCACCATCTTTACATAGAACATTGAAATGGAGCTCATGGACCAGGAGTGGATAGAAGAATGCTATGCAAGTTGCATTTTGCAATTCTGAACTCATCACTCTTCTCCTTCCCAGGGGATGACAGTCTACCCAATACTCAGCACTGTCTTGCATGACCCCACAATGTTTAAAAGCCCCAATGTTTTCAACCCAGAAAACTTCTTGGATGAGAATGGACGCTTCAAGAAGAATGATGCCTTTGTGCCTTTCTCCTCAGGTAGTATTCTCCTAAACACAACATGAGGAAAAGGATCAGATGCTTCTTTGTTTGCTTGTTTTTAAAGCGTGTGACTTCTTGTGTTTTTAGCCTTCTTATTCTCCCACAACAAGCATGCAAAATTATGTAAGGGTTACGGGCCTCCTCATATACTCTGTGGACTGCATTTCATCTATATATATAAAAGAGTGATGGCATCACGGCGACCCACAAAATAACAAAACTACAGGCCCCCCAACCTCGAAATTTGACAACACAACCCATCATCCATGCCTCTAGGTTGATACAACAAAAAGAAAAGAAAAATAAAGTCCTAATTAGAGAGAGAGGAATAATTGCTTTTATCCAATTGCTGCCAGTTAGAAGGCTCAGCTCCTCCAACTTGGTCTCCTAGCAACCCAATAAAAATAATAATAAACACTAAAAATTAATACAATAAAATACTATAATAATAGAAAATAACTAAAAATAATACAAGAAAATAATAAAATATAATAATTAAAAATATAACTTACAATAAAATTAATAAAAAATTGCAAATAATGTCAAATAAAAATTACACAACAATTTTTAACCAATACCACCACCACTTTGCCACAGCAACGCGTGGCCGGGCACAGCTAGTGATTTTATAATATTAGCTGTACATTTCTTTTGTTTCCTTGGACAAGCTCTATTTTTACACTGCTTACAATAGGCCAGTGGAGATCCCTTCCAGGAATTTCATGTAATGCAATTTTTGCGTATAATCAGAAAACCTGGGTTTTTTTTGGTTTTTTTAAAAGTAGTCTCCATAAACTGTATTTGGATTTAGAGATACAAGTGTGTAGGATTCCCCAAATGAACAATGAGACCATCCACAAACCCATAGCAAGGTGGAGATGAGGGAAATCTTTTAGAAGTAAATATAAGACAATGAGATGGCTGGTGGTTGAAAGGGAAAGGCCACAAAAAGACAAATGCTTCTTCTACACTGCCATTTAAAATCCAGATTATCTGCTTTGATAATTTGGATTATATGGCAACTAGCTGTGCCCGGCCACGCGTTGCTGTGGCGAAGTATGGTGGTATGGGAAATAAGGAACTTGAGGAACTGGTGGTTAAGGTAAAGGGTAAAGGTTTTCCCCTGACATTAAGCCCATTATAAATGGGTTATATAGCTGTGTGGAAGCACCTTGAGTCTACACTGCCATATAATCCAGTTGAAATTAGATAATCTGTATCTTATAGACAGTGTGAAAGAGGCCTAAGTGAGGCCTGATTCTGCCTGTCCCCTGGGCTGAGTGGGTTGCTAGGAGACCAAGTGGGCAGAGCTTAGCCCTCTAAACTGGCAGCAATTGGATAAAAACAATTATTGCTCTCCCTCTAATTAGGACTTTATTTTTCTTTTCTTTTTGTTGAATCAACCTAGAGGCGTGGATGATGGATTGTGTTGTCAAATTTCGAGGTTGGGGGGCCTGTAGTTTTGTTGTTTTGTGGGTCGCCATGATGCCATCACTCATTTATATATATAGAAGATGTAGACTCATATAATCCAGTTCAAAGCAGGTAATGTGGACTATCTGATTTGATAATCTGGATTATATGGCAATGTAGAAGGGGCCAAAGATGCTATGGCAAGAAAAGGTGATTTGAAGTGAAAAGACTCTTTGGTTGCATCTCAGGAGGCATCTGATCAGAAAGCTTGATGTGTTTCTCCTTGCCTGCAGAGAAATTCTGTTGTTGTTGTTGTTGTTGTTGTTGTTGTTCTTCTTCTTCTTCTTCTTCTTCTTCTTCTTCTTCCTCTTCTTCTTCTTCTTCTTCTTCTTCTTCTTCTTCAGGGAAACGGAACTGCTTGGGCGAATCCTTGGCCCGCATGGAGCTTTTCCTCTTCTTCACCACCATCCTGCAGAGTTTCCAACTGAAGTCCCTTGTGCCTCCTGAAGATATTGACCTCACTCCTCAGAAAAGCGGTTTTACCAACATCCCGCCCTTTTGCCATCTCTCCGTCATCCCACGCTGACCCCAAGGTCCCTTTCTCCCTCAGAAGCTGCATTGACAGACACCACAAGAAGAATCATCGAATCGTAGAGTTGGAAGAGACCTCATGGGCCATCCAGTCCAACCCACTGCAAGAAGCAGGAAAAAGTAGAAAGAAGGGGATTTTCTCTGTTTCCTGGCTCTCATAAAAAGGACTGATTTTTTTTTATATGGCTTCTGAATTTCACCCCCTTGTTAGGACTTGTTGTCTTGAGGCATTCCCAGTGCGGTAACAAGGATGCTTTTGACCCATTCTAGCACTTGAATCCCACCCAAGGGAGAAAGGTAAAGGTCAAGGTTTCCCCTGACGTTAAGTCCAGTCGTGTCCAACTCTGGGAGTTGGTGCTCATCTCCATTTCTAAGCCGAAGAGCCGGCGTTGTCCGTAGACACCTCCAAGGTGGCCAGCTTGACTGCATGATAGAAATAATCAAACGGTTATGCACTCATAACTGTTCTCACAAATTCCAAATTAGATAATTTCAAGGCAACTTCAATACTTTATAAGCAATGGATATAGAGACATAATTAAAATTTAAGAGGCATCACCTTCTTCTGATTCTTCAGGAAATAGGAGTAATAATAATAATAATAATAATAATAATAATAATAATAATAATAAAGTCACAATATGGCCCATATATCTAACAGAGTTTACCCTGAACTGGATCCTTTCTTTGTTAAACTTGATGCTTTTGACACGTGCTGTTTCCATTATCTGATGTAAAATCTATTGCGCCAAATCGCTATGTGTGTGTGTGTAAAGAAATCCTTGCAAAGTTGCTTGCAAAAGATCTCTGCAAAAAGGGAGCTGAGTTATTGTAGAGGCAAGCCACGCCTCAAACAATGTATCAGTTTGCTGGCAGATGGCTGGGTTTGTCAGTTGGTAATCTGAGCTTGCGGGGAGAGTACAGAAATGGAGAAGTTCTCTAGCTACGGTCAAGTAGCAGTTTGAATATGCTATGCTGTAAATAGAATGCTGATGTTATTGATCTTATGCAACTACACGGACATTGTACGATTGCAGAACTGTGATGACTCATGGGCCTTGTAGTCCTGTTCCTAGTACTATTGTGACAGACGAAGAGGAAAACATGGGATTTTTGCCGGTTCAGCCAGAGCCGGAGTCTCCTCACCTGCAGGATGTTGATGTTTGTCCTCAAGAATTCAGCCAAACAGGCCTTGGGCAGAACTCCCCCCCGTTTCCCAGAAAAGAATCTTATTCCCGGGAAAGGGGAAACAGAGAGGCTCAGCGGAGGAGTTTACGCATTGCTGCCAGAAATCAAGCTGATTAGGCTTGCTTCCCTTGGGAAATTCTAAGGAGTCACACATCTGGATAGAGTTGGGTTTCGCTTCTTGTTCTCTAGGGAAAGAGTTCTGTTGGCGGGAAAACGAGACCCAATATCGGTGCTTAGCGCCAGGGATACTTTGCGGAGTCAATTGTTCAGCTTGAGGAGAGAGATCGTGTGTGGACTTCGTAATCCCAGTTCCTTGTTTCCAGGATCAAGTTTCCAGCCTTGTCTTGTCTCACGGACTTCCTTGGACTCTGTTCATGTTTCATGTTTGTCTCGTCTTCTAGTCACGGTTCCAGCCAAGAATCAAGTTTATTTTCCAGCCTTGTTGTCTAGCTACATTGGACTTTAAGGACTCTGTTATTTCCCCACACTATTGCTTGGCAAGTGTGTGTTTCGGTCAAGTGGATTAAAACTTTGGACTCTAATATCTTATATTGGACAATACATTTCTGGACTATAATTGACCTCATCTGAAAGGTCTACTTCTGAACTATATTCTTCACTTGTTTTTATTGTTTTTATATATTTCCTTAATAAAGATATTAGATAGAGACTGGTCTCTGTGCAAGGTTATTGGTGCTCTGCAGCCTGGGTCCTGACAAGAACTGTTTTATATTTCAACCCAACAAGCAAGAGTAAAGTTATTTTGTTCTTTCAATTCCTCTGCCTGGTGTGAGTCTTATGCACATGGTGTTAACTGGATGCTGCTGGATTCCGCTATACTCGTTAATAAAATCTCATCATGTTGTTTACTTGTCTCAGCTGCTATAATCATATCATCAGCAATCATATATACACCTTTTATATGCCCAAATGTTTCTTGATTTTTCTGTTGAAAAACCTCACTTGAGGATTTAAGCTCAAATGGTAAACGATTAAAACAATACCTCCCCCACGGCGTATTGAATGTACATAATCTGGATGATGCTTTATCTAGTTTTACCTGCTAATAGCCATCTTTCTCATCTATTATTGTGAAGATTTTCTTTCCAGCTAGGCGACTTAGAACTTCCTCAACTGTTGGGATGGTATGTTGTCTCCGCACTGCCTTATTTAGACCTCGCGGATCAAGACATATACGCAGAGACCCATTCTTTTTTTCAGTGATAACAAGACTACTCACCCAATCTGTGGGCCCTACCACTTTTGTTATAACTCCCATATTTTCCATCTGATTAGCCTATCATGTATGGCAAAGGGCACTCTCTTACATCCTTGGATCACGGGAACCACTGTTGGATCAGTGTGAATGTGGTGATGTCCTTGAAACTCACCAAGACCCTGGAATACTTCTGGATATAAGCGGAGCAATTTTTCTTGTGTTAATAACCCCTCTGTCTGTATCAGATCTACCCTACGAATTAAACCCAAATTCTCACAAGCTGGTCTGCCTAATAATGGAGTTGTCGAGCAATCTGTCACATAAAACAATAGATTATACACTCCTTTTGCTGTTATACAATCAAACTCAACTGCTCCCATTGGTTGTATTTTTGTTCCCCCATATGCTACCAGCACTACATTAGTTTTGCAACGGGTATTCTAGAAAATATACTAAATGGTAACACATTTGCTTCAGCTCCAGAATCTAATGTAAACTTAATTATACAGTCTCTTATGGAAATATCAGCATACCATCCTGCCTTGTTTGTTATCAATGGGAATCCCTGTCATAACCTATGGGTGCGAGAGAGAGCTGGACCATAAGGAAGGCTGAGCGAAGGAAGGAAGAGAGGCACTTTGCAAATGTGGTGTTGGAGGAAAGTCCTGAGAGTGCCTTGGACCGCGAGAAGATCCAACCAGTCCATCCTCCAGGAAAGAAAGCCCGGCTGCTCACTGGAGGGAAGAAGATGAGAGGCAAAGATGAAGGACTTTGGCCACATCATGAGAAGACAGGAAAGCTTGGAGAAGAGAAGGATGCTGGAGAAAATGGAAGGAAAAAGGAAGAGAGGCCGACCAAGGGCAAGGTGGGTGGGTGGTCTCCTTTGAAGGGACTGGCTCCACCTTGAAGGAGCTGCGGGTGGCCACGACTGCCGACAGGGAGCTCTGGCCTGGGATGGTCCACAAAGTTACCAAGAGGCGGAAGCGACTGAGCAAATAAACATCAAAGAATCAGTCAAAACTGGGCATCTTTATACAGTAAGGTTCACATAGGCTAACTATTTATTTATTTATAATGTCAGAAGTGAACCGAAGGTACAAGTTGTAATGTATTTGAAAACACAAACTTTTTTAAAAGAACAGCAGCAGCAGTAGATCTTAGAAAACTATTTCTTGATTTAAGGCGTTGGCGTGCTGCCTGATACCCGAACGGGGGTGGGCCGGGGATGTCAACGCCTTGGTCCTTGGGGGACATGAGAGAAGCCGCCCCGCAGGATCGTGACACATCCAGGCATCCCCTGGGCAACGTCTTTGTAGAAGGCTGATTCTCTCACAACCAGAAGCGACTTACAACAGGCTAACACATGAGTCCCCTGATGGGTGAGAAGGGCGGGGTAGAAGTGATGTAATAATAAATAACACTGACTTCTATTCAAATTTTCCCGCCCCATGTTCCCATTGGCTGCAGCTGGTGGCTCCTGATTGGCCAGGAGGCGCACCTTGGCTGGATCCTGAGCTGATTGGGCCAGGCTTCCCCGAGGCCTCCAATGGAGGGGAGAGGGAGGGCAGGAGGCAGGGGAGGGGGGGCTAGGTCCGCCCTGTGGATTATGCTGATGTTTAGCCACAGACAATGAACCTTTGGACATTTGAATAAGAGGATGGCGGTGGTATTGAGTCCAGGGAGACTTGCCAGGCACAAACGTCCTTCCAGGATGGGGACAATGACAAGTCCATGTGTGTCCATAGGGATCCTGGGTGGATCCTCAGGGTCCCGGTTCAGCCTCCTGTCCCTCTGATGTTGGTGTTATCCTGAGGGGAAGTTGCGGGTGACTGGCTGGGAAGCAGGACGGTCCTTTGTCTACTGGAAAGAGACTGAGAAGCAGCTCCAGGCGGGAGGGATCCCTGGGCAGGGGTTTTCAGAGTTCATCCGTGCCTTGCCTTCTAAATCCATAATAAAAACCAAAACCCATATGTGTGTATGTGGCACATGTGTCCGCTCACACAGACAGCCTCTAGCCTCCACAAGCAGGCTACACTCCCCACTGCTCAAAACCCAGCAAGTCACTACTTTGCACTGACATTGAGGTTACAGCGAGCACCATCAACATATACCCCAACCCCTGCCAATGTCCTCCCCAAACACTACAAACCACCATCCAAGGAATACTTTCATTTGGGGACAATTTCATCCTACATTTTGCTATTTCTTCCACCACAGGCAGGCATTCCAGGGTTCTCCATTGCTATGGAATTTGCATGGCCCCGCCTACTGCCCTTCCCTTTCAAATCTGTCTGCAAAGCAACAGAATTGAGCTGCAACTAAACTTACTGCAGGAGTTTGGGAGATTTAAGTTGTAGTTTAGCCTGCATCAAGTCAGACCATTGTGACTCCTACTGGAGAATTTTTAGGAGTTATAGTTCACCTACACCCAGAACGCTATAAACCTAAACAATGATGGGTTTGGACCATATTTCCCATCCATACCTGATATGACCAGATTTGACTACTGGTGGGTTTCGAGGGGAATTGACCTGGACATTTAGGAGTAGTAGGTACTGGGATTTATAGGTAACCTCCAATGAATAAGTACTTCGAACCCCACCGATGATGGACCAGGACCAAACTTTCCACACAGAGCCCCCATAACCAATACAACCTAATGGACAAGCTGGGGGGAAAGAAAGTTATAGTTCACCTGCATCCAGAGAAACAGTGACCCCCACCGACAATGGACCATGACCACACTTCGCACAGAGAACCCTCATGACCAACTGAACATACTGCAGGTGTTAGTGAGAAGCCAGGCAGTGACCACCCAATGACATATCTGGACCACACTTGGTACACAGATCCAAAATGCCCAACTTTTCATACTGACAGGGTTTCGGGAAGATTGAGCCACGCTTCTAGGAATTGTAGTTCACCCACTCCAAACACAATACATAACATTGAAAGACAAATAAGGCCATTCTCAAATGACCCGGGCACCGCCGGGTCCCCAAGCTAGTATTCTATAGAAACAGAGAGAGAAAGGCTAGGACATAGGGCTCATGCATTATTTCATATGATATTATAGGGTGCTCCCCCGTGCAGATAAGGAAATGGTAAAGGAAGTCACAATCAAGTGTCATGCACAAAGATTGAGAGATAAAGTGAAATCAAAGAGAATAAGTGGCATGGAATCATCTTTATTTCGTTAATTCATAAGAAGGGGAAGAAGCTGATTTGTCTTGTTCTATTCGGGGTGGGGGGTATGTGTTGTTCGATATCAAAAACAGTGTAGAAATGCAGGACTGGAGCCAGAGTGGGCCTTCGTTGGGAGCAATAGCTAGCTGGATAATGTCTGGATGGTGCTGCTTAACTTGGGTGAGAAAGCCAAGCTGAGACCACTGGGGTCCCAAAGGATGGAGACCACCTTGGTCATGAAGGGTGGAGAACGCCCGTGGTGACTTCTCTTTAGCGGCCCTTCCCTCCTTGGTGTGCCTTGGCAGGCCCCAGCCCCTGGCTTCAGTGCCCCTCCTTGCCAACACCATCCCTTTCAATGCCCTTCCTTCCCTTTCAGGCGCAGCTGTGATGACCATTGTGAGTCCCTGCCGGAGTCAGCAGGTGTCCAGCCAATCAGCAAGTGGCTTGAGCCACAGGAAGGAAGGTGCATAGGGCATGATGAAAGCACAGGCAGCTGGAGGAAGGCAAGAGAGACAATGGGAGGAACACTCAAGGCAAAGAGACCTAGAAGAAGAGCAAGGCAAAGACTGCAGCTGGAGCTCATAGAAGGAATCAAAAGCAGAAGGTATGAGCAGCCAGCCTTGTTCCTGTTGTAGCTCAGCAAGCGGCAGAGGATTTTTCTGACATGTCTGAGGATGAGGGTTTTGATGGGTTTCAAAGTGATGACTATGTCAGTGCTAGGAGAGAATTGCTGGCAGTTGAGGCCGATGTTTTGCATTCCTATGATTGTTCAAGTGAAACCCGTTTTCTGGAAAATGGCCGTCGCTCAATGGGGAGTTTTCCCGAGGAGCCAATTAGGTTTGAGAACAGAGGGAGTGAAAAATAAACTAATTAGACATTCGGAGAGAGTCCGTGAGAAGACCTTGAAGTCCAGGTGCATTCGGCATGATCTCATGACTACTTGGTTGGGCTTATTTTAAATGTTGTTGGCTTTATGCCTCTCAGAGGAGACAACGTTGCCAAGGGATGGGATGGCTCTCCTGTCTTCCACTGCTCTCAAGTTCATGTTTCAAGTATCAACAAGTCCCTGCTCTCGTTCATGCCTTTGTTCGTTGAAGGGTTTAGCTTTGAGAAGTTCCTGTTGCCTTGTTCATGGACTTAAGTTTGAAGTATTGCTGTGGATTTTGGCACTTTTGACTTGGGTTATTGCTATTTTGTATTTGCTATTCTTGACCCTTTTGGAATTGCTCTTTTCCCCCTTTTTACCTGCTTTCTTCAATAAACATTCTTAGATAAAACTATTGGACTTGTGTGTGGTGCTGAGTGAAAAAGCGTTTCAGTGCTAGAGCGCAACACTTCCTGCCTCCTGTCCTCTGTTCGGTTGATTTCCCGAAGCAGTCCCTCAATGTTTCCCTTGTTGTATCCCAGCCACAGGCTGGCCAGATTCAGGATGAAGATGAAGGGGATTCTGGTTTTGGGATTCAAGATCAGCAGTCTGAGGCTGAAGTCAGCTCAGAGATGCAGTTTCAGTTTGAGCAGGATGAACTGCTGATTCCAGGAGAAACAGATAACGGTCAGGCTGACATTCTTCTCTTGAGAAATGATGAGGGAGAAACTTCAGCCTTGGAAAATAATGAGGGTGACGGTTTAGCTCCTGACCAGGTGCAAGAAAACGGTAGCACAAGCAATGAGTTATCTAGAGAGGACCGTTTGTCTTGGATGGGTTCCCAGGTCCGTAGAAGTGAGCGTTTAGCTCGCAAATGAGAGTCTAGCTGTGGGAAGAGAAATGCATTCCTGAGTTGTTATTAAAGTATGCTTTCACAGATTATTCTTTGTCAGAGCAATTCATCGCTTTATCTGTGTGGATGTTTTACCTTGCCAGCGTTCTTGGATCCTTGGGCCTTGTTCTCCGGACTCTATGGACTAATACCATGCCTTGTGGATTATCTTGGATTCTTGGACCTTGTTCTTTGAACTCTATGGACTAATTCTTTGCCTTATGGATTATTGTACTTGCCATGCTGTTTGAACCTATGGACCTAGCCTTTTTGGATCATTAGACATTTAGATACATTGTGCCTCTATTGGAGCTATTGACTCTTTCACTACAACTTTGAATTACCTTTTGATTGATTGCTTGATTTATATTCTGCTTTGCTTAATAAAAAATGGGCTGTTTGCATCCAGAACCCTTGTGGAGCAACTGGTTGTTGTTTGTTTGGACCATCCAATGCTGGGAATGAATAGGCAGGAAGAGAGGACGGGTGGGAAGCAGGGCCTCTGTCCTCCTTTGTTGGGTTGCCTTCATGGGTGTCTCTGACTTTCTCTTCCTTCCAGCCATGGCTTCCAAGGCAAAGGCACTGGCCAAGCCAGCAGTGGCCAAGACAGCATTGGCCAAGCCAGCAGTGGCCAAGACAGCAGCGGCCAAGCCAGCAGTGGACAAGCCAGCAGTGGACAAACCAGCAGTGGCCAAGACAGCATTGGCCAAGCCAACAGTGGACAAGCCAGCAGCGGACGAGCCAGCAGCAGACAAGCCAGCAGTGGACAAACCAGCAGTGGCCAAGACAGCATTGGCCAAGACAGCATTGGCCAAGCCAGCAGCAGCCAAGCCACCAGTGGACAAGCCAGCAGCAGACGAGCCAGCAGCAGACAAGCCAGCAGTGGACAAGCCAGCAATGGACAAACCAGCAGCAGTCGAGCCAGCAGTGGCCAAACCAGCAGCAATGGCAGACACAAAGGGCAAAGGTGGCAAAGCAAGAGCTAAAGAAACTGCCCAAAAGATCCACCAGCGGACATCAGCCATGGCCACTAACTTCCCTTTCAACATGGCTTCTCCCAAGAAACTGTGGACCGGTCTTCAGGTCGCTGCAGCCATCGGTGTTATCGTCTTTATCATCTCGATCTCCATCTGTGAGTCTCACTCTCAGTTTAGGGCAGTGGTTCCCAACCAGTGGTTCATAGACTACCATTGGTCTGCAAGAACTAAAATAGAGTCTGCGAAACATTTACAATTGTAAACCTTTATTCATTTTAATGAATCCTTTTCTATGTGGGCAGCGCAGGAGGCCGGGAGGAGGGCAAGCGATCGGTGTCAGGTGTCACGTTCTCACACCACCCAACGTCAGTCAGTCACACACATCCTTTTGTCTTGCTTGGCTGTGTCAGTACTAATTTGCTGTTTGGTGATTTGATGGCTCCAGTAGTTTTACTGACCGTGAGTCATAGAATCATAGAATAGTAGAGTTGGAAGAGACCTCCTGGGCCATCTAGTCCAACCCCCTGCCAAGTAGCAGGAAATCGCATTCAAAGCACTCCCGACAGATGGCCATCCAGCCTCTGCTTAAAAGCCTCCAAGGAAGGAGCTTCGACCACGGCCTGGGGCAGAGAGTTCCACTGCCGAACAGCCCTTCTCACAGGGAGGAAGTTCTTCCTGATGTTCAGGTGGAATCTCCTTTCCTGTAGTTTGAAGCCATTGTTCCATTGCATCCAAATCTGCAGGGCAGCAGAAAACAAGCTCCCTCCCTCCTCCCTATGACTTCCCCTCACATATTTGTACATGGCTACCATGTCTCCTCTCAGCCTTCTCTTCTGCAGGCTAAACATGCCCAGTTCTTTAAGCTGCTCCTCATAGGGCTTGTTCCCCAGACCCTTAACCATTTTAGTCGCCCTCCTCTGGACGCTTTCCAGCTTGTCAACATCTCCCTTCAACTGTGGTGCCCAAAATTGGACGCAGTGTGATTCCAGGTGTGGTCTGACCAAGGCAGAATAGAATAAGGGGGAGCAGGACTTCCCTGGATCTAGACGCTCTTCCCCTATTGATGCAGGCCAGAATCCCATTGGCTTTTTTAGCTGCCTCATCACATTGTTGGCTCATGTTTAACTTGTTGTCCACGAGGACTCCAAGATCTTTTTCACACGTACTGCTGTTGAGCCAGGCGTCCCCCATTCTGTATCTTTGATTTCCATTTTTTCTGCCGAAGTGAAGTATCTTGCATTTGTCCCTGTTGAACTTCATTTTGTTAGTTTCGGTCCATTTCTCTAGTCTGTTAAGATCGTTTTGAATTCTGCTCCTGTCTTCTGGAGTGTTAGCTATCCCTCCCAGTTTGGTGTCGTCTGCAAACTTGATGATCGTGCCTTCTAACCCTTCGTCTAAGAACAGAACCGGGCCCAGGATGGCCCTGCTGATAGTACTCCACTCTTGACTTCTTTCCAGGATTAACATGACGCATTGGTGAGCACCCTTTGGGTTCGTTCGCTTAGCCAATTACAGATCCACCTAACCGTAGTTTTGTTTAGTCCTCATTTTACTAGTTTGTTTGCCAGAAGGTCGTGGGGGACTTTGTTGAAGGCCTTACTGAAATCCAGGTACGCTAAATCTACGGCGTTTCCTTTATCTGTTTTTATATATATATAATATAAAACAGATAAAGGAAATCTTTTTGATACATCACAACAATTAACTGAAGCTGGTGCAAAATGCGGCCAGCGAGGTGGCGTATCATCCCAATTCTACAACAGCTGCACTGGCTACCGATTGAGTACCAGATTACTTTCAAGGTGCTGGTACTAACTTTTAAGGCCTTACATGGTTTGGGGCCGGCATACCTGAGGGCCCGCTTATCCCCCTACCAACCCCAGAGATTACTTCGGTCCAAATACCAAAATTTGCTTGAAGTCCCTAACATCCGGACTTATCGTTTGTCTTCCACTAGGCAGAGAGCCTTCTCGATTGTAGCCCCTCATTTATGGAATGCCTTGCCAGTTGAAACTCGAACTATCCGAGACCTACTTGCGTTTCAGAAAGCTTGTAAAACCTTTCTCTTCTGACAAGCTTTCAATGGGTGAAAACTCGGGGCTATGTCTGTTCTTATTGTTATTTCAAAGCTAATTGTATTGTTTTTATCTACTTCTGTAAACCGCTCCGAGCCAAATTGGGAGTAGCGGTATACAAGTCCAATAAATAAATAAATATCCTGGGTCTGTCTATTTTAGATTTGACCTCCCCCCCCCCCCCCCGCACCTTCTATCTATATATATAAAAGAGTGATGGCATCACAGCGACCCACAAAACAACAAAACTACAGGCCCCCCAACCTCGAAATTTGACGACACAACCCATCTTCCACGGCTCTAGGTTGATACAACAAAAAGAAAAGAAAAATAAAGTCCTAATTAGAGGGAGAGGAATAATTGCTTTTATCCAATTGCTGCCAGTTAGAAGCCTAAGCTCCTCCAACTTGGTCTCCTAGCAACCCAATAAAAAATAATAAAAAAAACACTAAAAATAATTAAAAATGCTAAAAAAATTAATACAATAAAATACTATAATAACAGAAAATAACTAAAAATAATACAAGAAAACAATAAAATATAATAAATAAAGAAATAACTTACAATAAAATTAATTTAAAAATACAAATAACGTCAAATAAAAATTACACAACAATTTTTAACCAATACCACCACCACTTTGCCACAGCAACGCGTGGCCGGGCACAGCTAGTTTTTTATATTCTTCTCTCAATAAACATTTTATTCCTGGACTACTGGCCTCTGGTGTGGTACTGGGTGAACGGGTGCCTCAGTGCTAGGGTGCAACAATGCCAAAGGGCCACATATATGATCTCAGTGCTGAAAGGGGGATCCTTGGGGCCATCTAGTTCAACGCCAGGACTCCCTTCTAACAGGCAGTTCTTGTCATGACAACAAGAATTCATCCTTTTCTCTCATCAACTTTAGATATCTTTTTGACGAGTGCAAACAAACTACGCTCCATTGAAAAACCTATGAATCACCTGAAGCATACAATGTCAATTGGAATGAGAAATAGAAATATGAACTATGCAAACTGTAAGTAGACAATGGCCCACAGTTCTTCTTTTCAGGTTGGTTTAGGGAAGGGAAGTGCCTTTGTCTCCGAGGGGAGATCAGGTGTCCCTTGTTTTAAGGGATGGCCCTTGTATTGGAGCGGGTTTTGGGCAGTTTCTGGACTGCCATTCACTGCTTTTCTTGCTTTGGGCCTGACTTTGCAGCCTCCTCCCCAATTATCATCTTCTTTCTCAATAAAACGCAATGTATATATGTATGTATGTGGTTTGTACCACAAGGGCTCCACTGTGGCTTGATGGGTCTGGATCACACTTACTCTTTGTTATCTGATTTAAAATAATTAAGGGGACTGAATTAAAAGAACTACCCTTTTTGGGCCCAGAGCAGAGGGAAAGGAAAGGAATGAAGCGGATTGGCTGTGACCAGGTGAAGTGGCCCTGTGTCATGTAACTAAGAACGAAAGGGGGCAAAGCAGATTGGCTGCTGCTAGGTGATGTGTGTATAAGGGGAAAGAAGGGAGCAAGGAAATACTCATCTTTCTTTTGTTCCCCTCAAATGCCTTATCGAGAACATGAGAAATTTCCACCATGTTTTTGAATATCAACATCTACAATGTGTAATGGCAGCAATTTCCCAGTGTGTGGTGTATATCACTATACATTCCAATTAGAACCAACTGCTCCCCACTTAAAACCTATATTAACAAAATGAAAAATTTAAAATCATAATGAACTTCCCATGGCCTCCTTAAAGGCACACGATGGAAATATTGTTGTCCTTCCACTAATGTTGTCGAGCAAATTCCCCTCCCAGACGTTTCTCCTGAGAGACCTTGCTCAAAGCCTCTAGACCAGGAAGCAGCTTGGGATTTTGGAGTTAAATTTGGTTTTTGGGACCCCAAGCTTGTCCCTTCGTGGTCGCCAAAATGTTGTCGAGCAAATTTAGGGCGATGCCCTCTGACCGCAGGATTCGATCCTGGCCAGCGTGGGCACTGCGAATTAAAACCCTATTTCCCACAATAATCTCACCCAGATCTTGAAGAGAGAGAACCGAGTTGTCTTTATTTCAAATCAGCTGACGCGGATGTCAAGACGCAATCGTTCGCAGTGATGACATGTCACATAATACAGTGCAGCAATTTTTATAAGCAAAAAGACAGGCGGAGCAATTCAAATCTCCCTCCCCGCCTTTCCCCGCCCAGTTCCACTCTGATTGGCTCTTTGACTGGGTGGCTCAAAATCCCCCCAATCAGATAGCTTCCTACAGTCTACCAATCAGGGACAAGGGGCGGGCTGAGCAGCGATTAATGGACAGCCAAGCAGATTATGAAAAGGATGGATGAGTCAATATGTCCAATCTACATATGTGTCTGACACGCTGCTCTGGTTTATTGACAAAGGGAGAGCTGTTTCCTGAATAATTGTGTGGATGAAGGGTGAGCTATTCTTCCTTCTGATGGCCTGCTCCGAACTCAGAAGGGGGAACAGCCCGAATAATTGTCCATGCAAGGGTAGGTGATAATCTCCTCTGGGCAGGGTACTCCAGCCCATCTGGGGGGGGGGGGCTGTCTGCACATAGCTGAGTCAAACCTCAGTCACTCTATTTTTTCATATATGAGGCATTTTGGGAAGGGAGACATATAGGAATACATTCATAGAATCAGAAATCATTTTGCCCACTCCCAGCCACCCAAAGGTCTAGAGTTCATAAAGTTTCCAAGGGAAAAGATTGTAAAGCATGTGGTTTAAAACTGGCTTTTTTCCTTTGCTAACTCCTTTGTCTGGGTAAACAAAAGGGAGTGCTTTTGTCACTGGTTAAGGAAAGGATTAAGGAAGTTGTTATCTCTTGCCTCAGGCTAAAAGGTCAAACACCTTTTGTGCAGAGATTTTTAGTAAACCACAGTAAACTCCAGTAAAAAATCTCAATCACCTTCTGCTATAAATATATGAAATATAGGACATAAAGTCTTGATTTTTGAACTATCTTTTACAAAGTCCTGGGGGGGGGGGGTCACCTCGATCACACTAACACAGACATGGGCAAACTTGGGCCCTCCAGATGTTTTGGACTCCAACTCCCAGAATTCCTAACAGCCTCAGGCCCTTTCCTTTTGCCCCTCAGCCGCTTAAGTCACTGAATTCTTGGCAGCAGATGTTCCCACCTCAACATCTTTAAACTTACTCACCCAACGACGCACAGGACTCACATCAACACAATCCCCATAAACAGCTTTGCATTCTCTGAGGAATCTTCTTTGGGGTGACACCTTCTGCTGTCAAGAATTTAATGATTGCATGTTGTTTACGTCTCATTGACCGCCCGTCTGCGCAGGGTTCCATACTTCACGCTTTAACAACACAACCGTTCAATGCTAAGGCTTCCCGGCAAATGGAACGAACTGTAGACGAGAGTCTGCTGAACAAGCCAGGACCTGCCGCAGACCAGGACTGCCATCTGTTGAGGAGTTATGAAGGTGGAGGCATTACTTTTCATTCAACCCTCATAGAGAAACTATCACATACCTACCCCCGTGGGTTCTGTTTGGTGTTTTATCCTGACAGGCCTTTTGGGGGACATTTCCGAAGGGAGAAAAGTGGTCCAGGCGCCTCTCGCAATCCACGGGCCACCTGCTTCGGGTTCTTGGTGGACAAATATTTTGGAAAATGCCATTCATAACCTTTTGGAAAAACTCCTTTTGGAAATCATAACTTTTAGAAAAGCATGACCTTTCAGAGAAGAACTGAAAACCCTTTAGAGTATAACCTTTTCTTGTGGAATACAACCTGATTTAATTATGCAAGGCAGTGGTTTCAGTTGTTAGACTGAATAACTTGTTATCTCTGATCAGTTAGGAAAACAGAGATTTGCCAGTGCATAAAACAGCAGAGCTTTGGAAGCGTTTTTCAGTGCAAAATATATATCTACTCTCCCATAAAACAATTTGTTTTATATCATGCACTCAAGAGACAAAAATGAAGTTGACTTTGGTAAAAATAACATATTTGGTTTACTCACAACCTTCATGTGTTCAGCATACAGAGGTACACAGTCCAGCTTCAGATATTTTTGAGATGGTTGTCAATGTAAGATCGCACTAAAAAGAGTAATAAGATATCTTAAGGGCACCATTGATTATTGTTTACTATTTGGAAACAATGAAGAAGATATTGATTGCTTTTCTGACAGATCTGTCTCAGGCATAATTGTGAAATTTGCTGGCAATATGTTAGTATGGCGATCCCGTAAGCAGAATAGTGTAGCATGTAGTACCACTGAATCAGAGTATGCTGCTTTGTGCGAAGTCATAAATGAGATTCAATGGTTACAACAACTGTCAGATGTTGGAGAGCAATGTAAAATTCCTATCGTGATTAAAGAGGATTCACAAGCCTGTATTGCAATGACAGAAACTGAAAATCTGAAAAACAGAACCAAGTATATAGGAGTTAAATTGTCAGAGTAATGCGCACAGCGTAGCAGCAGATGAATGATGTCAGTGGAGCGCAGAACGAAGGAACGTCAGAGACGATGTAAAAAGTATGTACAAAGTTTACTGAACAAAACAAACACTCCTCTCTGGCTCCAGCCACACATCCAAGGTCAATACAGCTTCTTACCAAATGAACTCTTTACACACTATACCATTTCCTGGATGATGCAATACATGCTAGACACAAATTTCATTTAAACACTACTAATACACACAAAAAAGTGAGTTCCTTCCTCTTGCTTCAGCTACCAGCTACCAGCGACCAGTTATCAGTCATCAGTCATTGGTTGTTAGTTGTCTGTCTGCCTAGTCTGTATGTGCTGTATTTGCTGCTCTACATAGTAAAACTGTGTGCATTGATTTTACTGACATCTCCCAGTGTCCGTTCTTCTACGCTTCAGAGCTTCCCAGCTCCAAAAGCTTCTTCACAATGAGATCGAAGGTGACCGATGATTTAAGGAATTCATAGTTTTGACAAGGACATCAGGCTGGATGTCTTGGTCAATTTGCAAAGACCACAATAACAATAACAAGGACCCTTCCCATGTTAGATAGTGTGTACATTTTAATCAAGGCTTATGTCCTACATTTCATATATTTATAGCAGAAGGTAACTGAGATCCAGTTTTAAACCACATGTTTGCACTGCTTATCTTTCTGCTTTTCCTGTATTGACACACATTTCCCAGTATTCTTTATTCTTGTGAAAAATGTCTTATATTGAAGAATGACCGAGACCTGACCTAGGAATGAACAAGTTGCAGCACCTCAGAAGGAAATCCCTTCCACCAGGAAACTGTCAGACACCCATTTCTTGCATGGACAATAGATTTGGTCTCCCCCCCTTCATTGAACGTCGGAGCAGCCCATTTAATGCAAAGGGTGACCATCTGGTTCTCGGTTCACTTACAAAAAGTCTACGATGGCCTCAGCTGTCAACATGGACATGACACCTTTCAAAATCAAATACAGCCCATCACCAGAATTTGGCAAAGCCTGCCAGACCAAAATGTATATTTACACCCCAAGAAGCAGTCTAGAAACCCCTCCTGGACATTTACTCCATGACTCAATCATAATTCCTCGTTAATCCCCAGCAAGTCCATTGTTCCTAGATAAACCCGCCTCCTCATCCCTGATTGGTGGGGGAAGGACCCATCAGCGCATAGGAAGGCGGGGAAAAGGTGTCGCGCGGAATTCAATCCACACCTCCCATATTTTTGTTATAAAATGGTTGATCTGTAAATGTATGTCATGACTCTTGACGAACCATCGCAGATGTCATCCTTTTCCAGCTGAAACTGAATAAAAGTCGGAGTTCTTTCTTCAACATCCTGAGGGTGAGAAATTCTTTGGCTAAACCTTGATTGATCCATAGCGGCTCCCCCTCTTGCCAGGATCCTCGGACTCACGCCCGAGAGAGGAGCGGGGGATCCCCTTCAAGAAGGAAATCCCTAACGAAAAGAGCTCGATATCAACAACGCTGATAATGGTTCCCTGTCCCATCCGGCCATGGTACCTCTCTTGTAACAAAACAGCTCTCAACAGGTCACATAGTCAAAAGGAGAGAGAGGGAAGGAGAGGAGCATGTGGTCTGCTGCGGCCTCTTTTATCACTTCTCAGAAAACACAGAGTAAAGGAAGCTGCATACCAGAACATACATACAGGAAGCAGGAAGCAGCAGGGTCATAGACATACAGATTGCTAGAGAAGGCTTGAAGAAGGTTGTCATTTCCAACAAAAGAAAGGCAGAGAAGGGGGCATCCGGTTCTGTGATTCTGTGAGACGGACTCCAAAAACCCATCCTAACTCTAGAAATCTTTGCAGATGCCAGATTGTCAAACGAAGTGGTGAAGTTACCATCTCACATAGAAAACACTCAGAGGGAATACGGGGAACAGAAGAAAAAATATCGTAAGTATACGTAGCTCGAGATACGGCCCCACTTTGCCATTTGGGAAAGCGTGGCTGAGCAAAGCCCTTTGACTCTTGACCCCGGTCATCCTGCTCACCCCAGTCTCTTCGTTCTGCGCTGGTGCAATGGGTTAAACACCTGTGCTGTTGAACTGCTGACCTGAAGGTTGGCAGTTTGAATCCACGGGACAGGGCGAGTTCCTGCTCTCAGCCCTAGCTCCTGCCAACTTAGCGGTTTGAAAACAAGCAAAAGTGAGTAGATAATAGATACCGCTTAAGTGGGAAAAGGCAAAAAGACGCTCCAAGCCATCATGCTGGCCACACGACCAGGAGGTGTCTATAGACAACGCAGGCTCCTCAGCTTGAAAGGGAGACGAGCGCCTCCCCCAGAGCCAGAGATGAGCACCGCCTCCAGAGCCGGAAATGAAAGGAGAAGCCTTTGCCTTTGTCTGTGTTTGTGTGTCTCATTGTCGTCGTAATCAAGGCACTGAAGGTCTGCCTGTGTCTGTTTATAGGCTGTGATCCGCTCTGAGTCCTCCTGGGGAGAGGGGTGGAATATACATAACGTGTATTATTATTATTACTATTATTATTCTTAGGAGCCTTGTTCAACAAAGAGACCAAGTCTGTGAATGGCTGGGACATCTTTGGGAACAATCTCTACTATATTTCCAAAAGCAAAAAGTCCTGGTTTGATGCTGAGAACTTCTGCCAGTCCAGAGACTCCCACTTGGCCTCCATCCTGACCAACGAGGAACAGGTTCCGTATCTCCTTCCTTCTTCCTTCCTTCTTTCCTTCCTTCCTTCCTCCCTTCCCTCCCTCCCTCCCTCCCTCCCTCTCTCCCTCCTTCCTTCCTTCCTTCCTTCCTTCCTTCTTTCCATCCTTTCCCCTCCCTCCCTCCTTCCTTCCTTCCTTCCTTCCTTCCTTCCTTCCCTCTCTCCCTCCCTCCCTCCTTCCTTCCTTCCTTCCTTCCTCCTTCCTTCCTTCCTTCCTCCTTCCTTCCTTCCTTCCTCCTTCCTTCCTTCCTTCCTTCCTCCTTCCTTCCTTCCTTCCTTCCTTCCTTCCTTCTTCCTCCCTCCCTTCCTTCCTTCCTTCCTCCTTCCTTCCTTCCTTCCTTCCTCCTTCCTTCCTTCCTTCCTCCTTCCTTCCTTCCTTCCTTCCTCCTTCCTTCCTTCCTTCCTTCCTTCCTTCCTTCCCTCCCTCTCTCCCTCCCTCTCTCCCTCCCTCTCTCCTCCCTCCCTCCTTCCTTCCTTCCTTCTTTACTTCCTTCTCCTTCCTTCCTTCCTTCCCTCCTTTCCCCTCCCTCCCTCCCTCCTTCCTTCCTTCTCCCTCCCTTCCTCCTTCCTCCTCCACTCTGCCACGCTGTTTCTCTGCATCGCTCCCTTGCCAAATGGGCGCTTTAATACTGCCATTTCTATGGCTGTCCCCTCCGCTTCAATGGCATCATGACCAACTGATTCCTTTATTATTACTCCTGCTATTTGCTTATCGTATATCTATTGCAGCGCCACAACGCAATGACACCATAATGCGTTCACTCTCTTTTGCAGAACTACATCGCTGCTCAGATTGTGGACCCTTTCTGGATTGGCCTCACAGACGAAAACGTGGAAGGCCACTGGGAATGGTCAGATGGCTCCGAAGTGACGACAGAGTGAGTGCGGTACGATGGGCTTTTGGGAGGGATGGGCTTCCTTCTGGAGGTCTGTGTCCTTGGCCTCCTTTGGGCAAAACGCAGAGAGGCCTCTGTTCCGCGTGTCCCTGAGGCCCAGCCTGGGCGGAGCATGGAAGGCCACCTCCATCAGCCCAGCCCAAGAAGGAGGGGCCCTTGTGTCCCCAAATGGGAGCCACTGGGGAGAGAGGGAAGCCCCCTTCGTGGCCAACACACAGTCCCAAACCTTCCAAAAGGCTTCTAAAACGGCAACACTTCTCTTTTCCCAAGAACAATGCCAAGGATCAGATCTGTGTTTTTCCTACAGCAGAAACCAACTCTTTGCAACGTAAAACGACTCCAAAATGCACTCCTTCCTCTTCCTTTGAGAAAAGGAGGCAACGTGACCAGAATTCTGCTTTCCCGTGGCAGATCTGCCACTCCCCATACACGATCTCCACAGAGCATGGCGGGTGAACAGCTCCCTTTCTCTCACACTTTTTGAAATATAATGAGGTCCCTTATATAGCAACTAGCTGTGCCCGGCCACGCGTTGCTGTGGCTTTTTGGATTTGTTTGTTGGCCAGGTGGATTAGCAGCAAACTCTCAAGCAACCAGAGATGACTCTCAGTTATCCGACATCGACCGCTCCCCACGGGTGCCGGTTAAATGAGAGTCGACTGTCATAGCATTAATGCAAACTCTCAAGCAACCAGAGATTACTCTCAGTTATCTGACATCGACCGCTCCCCACAGGTGCCGGTTAAATGAGAGTCAACTGTCATAG
Source organism: Anolis carolinensis (assembly GCF_035594765.1). NCBI lineage: Eukaryota > Metazoa > Chordata > Lepidosauria > Squamata > Anolidae > Anolis > Anolis carolinensis. The sequence goes on along the minus strand of NW_026943828.1, from coordinate 5,453,640 downwards.
TATTAATACATACTCTCAAGCAACCAGAGATGACTCTGCGTTATCCGGCATCAACCATTCCCTTGGGTGCCGGTTAAATGAGAGTCGACTGCCATAGCATTAATACAAACTCTCAAGCAACCAGAGATGAGTCTCTAATGTCCTGACCATTTCTAATTTAAACTAAACATCGAAACTGAGGCCCTGGGCTGATTGGGTTGCTAGGAGACCAAGTGGGCAGAGCTTAGCCTTCTAACTGGCAGCAATTGGATAAAAAACAATTATTCCTCTCCCTCTAATTAGGACTTCATTTTTCTTTTCTTTTTGTTGTATCAACCTAGAGGCGTGGATGATGGGTCGTGTTGTCAAATTTCGAAGTTGGGGGGCCTGTAGTTTTGCTGTTTTACCGGTCGCCATGATGCCATCACTCTTTTATATATATAGCAATATTTTGTTGATGTCGTCTCAAAGTTGTAAATTACTGTCAGGTTGTTTGGCCAGCCTGAAACACCCTGGCTCCATCTCAGTTTCCCGGCAGATGTTAATTCTTCTTGATTGGTGTTGGTAAAGACAAGCCTTGTGTTGACTTCCTTCTTAACATTGTAAACAATTCCTTAACTTAAAAGAGCCATTGTCTCCAATTATGTAAACACTTCCCCCCAAAGTTAATCATTTGCCATAGTTCTCATCAGCAACTTTTAATTACAGTTCAACAAGCAGGTAATTAGTCATTGCAGGCCTTAATAATTCCTTTTAGAATGGTGTCTTCCAATTATTAGGTTTCATTCATTAATCTTTCATACAATTGTTTCAAACCGTATCTATATATATAAAAGAGTGATGGCATCACGGCGACCCACAAAACAACAAAACTACAGGCCCCCCAACCTCGAAATTTGACAACACAACCCATCATCCACGCCTCTAGGTTGATACAACAAAAAGAAAAGACAAATAAAGTCCTAATTCGAGAGAGAGGAATAATTGCTTTTATCCAATTGCTGCCAGTTAGAAGGCTAAGCTCCTCCAACTTGGTCTCCTAGCAACCCAATAAAAAATAATAAAAAACACTAAAAATTAATACAATAAAATACTATAATAACAGAAAATAACTAAAAATAATACAAGAAAATAATAAAATATAATAAATAAAAAGATAACTTACATTAAAATTAATTTAAAAAATTGCAAATAACGTCAAATAAAAATTACACAACAATTTTTAACCAATACCACCACCACTTTGCCACAGCAACGCGTGGCCGGGCACAGCTAGTATCATATTAAATCCACATTTTTCAAATCTGCACACCATATTTCATCACGACAAACCCTCCTGACAGATGGCCATCTAGTCTCTGCTTGTTCTACTAGCCATAAAAAGACCCCCAGAGAGGAGAAGGGAAGGTCATCCCCAAAGTGCCAGCCTCAGGCGCTGACCAGAAGAGAGCGGAGGGAACTGGCCCTGACCGCCCGTCCCTCCCTCCCTCCCTCCCTTCATGGGGCCCTTCCCTCAGGTAGGCCTCCGCACCAGCTTCCTCGTTGTGTCTGAATCCTCTTCCCATAAAGGCACTTCCCCCCTCAGGGACTGGGCTGGCCGCAAGCAGAACTTCTCCAGGGACCACGAAGCAGCGGAGAAAGACTGCGCCTTCGTAGAGCATTCCCCTGGCCACTTGCGCTATTCCTGGAAAGACGGTAATTGCTACGGACTCAAAAGATGGGTTTGTAAGGAAGCCATAACGGTCACAAATGATAAATTCAACCAAGGTTTCTGAAATGATATGAGGAACCAAGATGGAATGCTGCTGCTTTCAGTCTCCAGCTTTCATAGGTGCCTGCCCACAACTCATGGAATAAACCTGGTCCATGCAACCTCCACAGAGGGACTGGTGTGCCTGTGTTTTATTCGGTGCAAATTGCAGTCATCCTCTTGATCCCAGTTCAGTCCGGGGCTGGCTGTTCCCTTGATAAGGAGCTCCCTACGGAAGGGAGGGTCGAGCTAGAGCAGGTGTTACGAGTCAGACGCCAGCCAATATAAATAACTCAGTTTATTGCAGATTAATAACAGGAGCTAGTTACAGAGAACGGTCAACTCCTTTGTTTAAACAGCTCCACTGGCTACCAATAAGTTTCCGGGCCCAATTCAAGGTGCAGGTTATTACCTATAAAGCCTTAAACGGTTCAGGACCTGCCTATCTCCGTGATCGCCTCCTCTCCTACGAACCAACGCGAACCCTAAGATCATCCGGGGAGGCGCTCCTCTCGCTCCCGCTGTAGCGGAACCTTTGTGCTACGGTCCTTGCGAGCGCAGTGGGAGGGATTGGAGACGGACAACTGGAGTATTTCCAAGAAAACAGTTTTATTGGCAAGTGGCCACTAGGGTTCCCCCTCGCACAAAATAGGTGCTTTCCCAGGGAGAACCCCCAGCAGCGGGCTGAGTAAATATTTATACACACTACAGGGTTCGGGTTATGCCCGCCCACAAGCAAATTCATTGGCTTAGAGTTGTGACGCTGCTTGACTTGCATCCAATCAGCGCTGACCAGCGGCCCGGGCGCACTCTTTCTGTGCTGTGTTCACAATCATTCAGAGCGCCTGCGTGCGCATGCGCAGTTTGTTTATCTTTAGCTTTCATTTCTTCAGAAACACATGATTTCCCAGAAACCACATGTTTCTGTGAGTTTATGCACCCGGGTCGCTAGCCGTCGCCATCTCTGCCCATATATGGTATTTCCTGGGGTTCTTTAACCTCCCGCCTCACCGCCTCTGTCTCAAATGCGGCTGGTGGGGACGAGGGAGAGAGAGGGCCTTCCTTCTCGGCAGTGGCCCCCATCCCGGCTCGGGAACTCTCTCCCTAAGGAGATCAGGTTAGCTCCTTCCCTGCCCATTTTCCGTCGGGAATTGAAAACATGGTTGTTCCAGAGCGCGTTTAAATGAACAGGCCCAAAAGAGCTGTTATTAGAATGCTTCTTTCTGTTTTGAAAGCATATGGCACTTTATCACTGTTACTTATTTCCATGATACAGCACTTTATGAAACCTGTCCCCACTGGGTTGCTTTTAATTACTCTGATTTTATCTGCTTGGATTTTAATGTATTTGCCCATTATTTTATTTTGTGTATTGTTGGAATGTTTTAAGTTTATGTTAAATATGTTGTTGTTGTTCGGGCTTGTCCCTGTTGTGAGCTGCCCCGAGTCCCTTCGGGGAGATGGGGCGGGATATAAAAATAAAGTTTATTTATTTATTATTGCAAAACAACACAAAAGAGCCTAGAAAACAGCCAAAAATGGGCTCAAAACAATGTCCAAAAAGAACTAAAAAAAACCCAAACTCGGGATATAATCTGGATTATCCTGGGAAATAATCCGGATTAAAACAAACTATGCCGAAATGGCTGGAAACTCGCTCCACCTACTCGACGGAGCTTAGCAAACACAGGAAAGCAACCAGCAACAACCCACAGTGACCAGCGGAGCCATTTCAGTCCTTGTGTGTCGAGAGAGGAGGAGGAAAAGTAAACAGTTGTTTTCAAAATAAGTTTGAATTGTTCAGTTTTATTTATTCAACTTCCTCCTCCTCCTCCTCCTCCTCCTCTTCTTCTTGACTTTCTGCTGGGGCCCCTTCAAAGTCCCTTTGAACCCTTTCACTTCATTTCCCCTTTCAATTGCTGATCCAAGGCTCCTTCGGGGCTCTGCTTTGTGTAACACAGGCATGGGCCAACTTGGGCCCTCCCTCCCGCCGTTCCTAACAGCCTCAGGCCCTTTCCTTGCTTAAGTGGCTGAGGGGAAAAGGAAGGGTCTTGAGGCTTGTGGGAGTTGTGGGAGTTGAAGTCCAAAACGCCTGGAGAGAGGGAGAGGGGGGGCCCAAGTTGGCCCATGCCTGCTGTTGTGATGGAGTCTTTGAGTAGAGATACTACTAGTTGTGTTAGAAGAGGCAGGAAAACTACTCCCTTGCCAGATGTCCTAAGCCAAGGGTCCCCAAACTAAGGCCCGGGGGCCGGATGCGGCCCATCGAAGCCATTTATCCGGCCCCCACGGCACAAGGGCAGAAGGGGGTTGGGCTAAATGACCCAAGGGGTCTCTTCTTCTCTTACAACCATTATTATTATTATTATTATTATTATTATTATTATTATTATTGGGTGGCCATCTCCCAGGGGTGCTTTGCATCTGCTTTTGGTGCACAGAAGCAGAAGGGGGTTGGACTCAATGGCCCAAGAGGTCTCTTACAACCCTCTTTATTATTATTATTATTATTATTATTATTATTATTATTATTATTATTAAACATTGAGGCTGGGTGGCCATCTGTCAGGGGTGCTTTGCATCTGCTTTTGGTGCCAGAGGCAGAAGGGGGTTGGACTCAATGGCCCAAGGGGTCTCTTACAACCCTCTTTATTATTATTATTATTATTATTATTATTATTATTATTATTATTATTAAACATTGAGGCTGGGTGGCCATCTGTCAGGGGTGCTTTGCTTGTGCTTTTGGTGCCAGAGGCAGAAGGGGGTTGGACTCAATGGCCCAAGGGGTCTCTTACAACCCTCTTTTTTATTATTATTATTATTATTATTATTATTATTATTATTAAACATTGAGGCTGGGTGGCCATCTGTCAGGGGTGCTTTGCTTGTGTTTTCGGTGCACAAAGGCAGAAGGGGATTGGACTCAATGGCCCAAGGGGTCTCTTACAACCCTCTATTATTATTATTATTGCTGTTGTTGTTGTTGTTGTTATTATTATTGCTCGGTGGCCAACTATAGTCTGGCCCTCCAACGGTCCGAAGGATTGTGAACTGGTCCCCTGTTTAAAAAGTTTGGGGACCCCTGTCCTAAGCTCTCCAGAATCCGTGTCCTTCAACAGAAGACGCTATCTAAACGAGCAAAGATCTCAGAAACCATCGCTGAGGAGGAGTGCCCGCTTGGCTGAGCGTGGAGACTCTTGCTAGAAGCCTTTCCCTTGGGAACTTAGGAGAGGAAGGTCCCTTGGGGGGCAGACTTTGCACCTCAATAAAAGCCTTGCTCACAGTAGTTTCCCCGTGGTGTCAACGTTACCCAACGTTAAGAAGCTTCGTCGCCTCCAGTTCCCAGCCTCTTGGCTCGAGCGGTCAGCAGTTGCTGTTACTCGCGAGTAGACTGGGATTGAGTCTACTTCTCTCTCGTTTCATGTGCCAAGTTTTGTTTCTACGCTCTCAAGTTTCTGCCTTGCTTCTAAGAACTTTCATGAATGTTTGAACCCTGTTTGTGTTTCTTGCCTGCTGGATTGACTCCCCACTCAAACCCTGTTTTGGTTTGAGTGTGTTTCGGTACCTGGACTCTGGACTCTAATACTGGACATATTCCTTGACATTTCTGGACTATCTTATATCTTTTCTTAAAGGGCTTTTGCTTGCTCAACTTCTCCACCAATTCATTTTTGGACTGTGTAAAGAAGTGTATGATTTTATTTTGTTTAATGATGACATGTTTATTTGATTTGTTTAAACAGTCAGGTTTAGTTAATTTAAAATGGTGAGTATTAGAGCTGTTAATACCAGCATTGAAGAACCGGCTGCTATGACAACGGGGGCGGAGCCAACCGCCATTTGGAAAGGAAAAGGGGAATGTTTTAATACCCAGTTTCAGTCTGTGATTTTTAGTCGCAGGAAGAAGACTGATTCTCATGTGGAGGATCAGGGTGACTCAAAAGAATTTGAGTCAGGTCTAAAATAAAAGGATTTATTTTAGACAGTCTGTGATTTTAAATCACAGGGAGCAGTCTGGTTTCAAGACTGAAGGGAACCAGAAGGACAGACCTCTATTAGGCCAGACTTAGCAAGTTAGGGGACTTGTTTAGGGTCATTTACAGAGGCTGTGGTTTAGGGAAAGTTAATCCCAGTAGATCCAGGAGGATCAGGTTTTAGTTTAGCTGAGAGGAAGAAGTATTTTGAAAGTTTGAACACCTCATATCTGTTTGTAACCATTAAGCTAAGTGCCTTTAAAAAGTTATAAGAAACCATCAAGCTCTGTACAAGCAATAAACTTGTTTTGATTTAATTCCATCTAAGTCTCTGTCACAATTATATACCAAGTTAAGCAATATCAACATCTGAGGTAAAATAAACAAAGAAGGTATAAAAAGAACCAGTGCCATCTGCCGACATCTCCTCCATTGGTGGCAGCGAAGAAGATAATTAAATAAATAAATAATTAAAATCATCATCCATAAGACATCTTTATAATTGGTGGTATCTGTGTGTGTGGTGGGATCAAGAGGATTCCATTCCTGTCACACATCTGTACAAATTGGTGGCAGCGGTGGGATCAAAAAGATTCTTCCCTCACACATCTTTACAGACTGTTATTTGCTTTAATAAAGATATTAAAAGATTATTGGCCTCAGTGTTGGTTTTCGGTGCTCTCACTGCCTGGATTGTAACAGATACATTTGCTGATTTCTACCAGAAATTATATAAAGGTGAAAATAATTTGCAATGCGATGACTGGGTCCGAGAAAAATTGGGAGAAGAGGACAAACATTTTTTACAAAAGGTTATTTCATATCAGGAAATCGATGAGGTAATAGGAAACTTTAAAAAAGCAAAATCACCCAGAGCTGATGGTTGTTATTGTACTGTTTTAAATGTATTTATTGTACTATGCTAAACCAATTGCTTTAATTGCCTATGTTTTATTTTTTGTACTATATACGGCATTGAATTTTGCCAGATTGTGAGCTGCCCTGAGTCCCTTCGGGTGAGAAGGGCGGCATAGAAATGATGGAAATAAATAAATCTATATATATAAAAGGGTGATGGAATCGCGGCACCGAGCAAAACAACAAAAGTAAAGGCCCCCCCCAACCTCGAAATTTGACAACACAACCCATCATCCACGCCTTAAGGTTGAAACAACAACATATCACGTCACGCACCTCCACATGGCCAGAACCCACAACGCACCATCAGGAGCCATGCCGGGAGGGAGGGAAAGAGAAAGCATAATGGCCGCCGACAAGAGGAAAGGCAAGCAATGGGGAAAAGCTTTCCCCTGGGTCCTAGTGCCCGCCCATCACCCGAATCATTTATCTCCACTATACAACCTTATCCAACCTTATACAATATCCAACCCATTTTAATACTCAATATTTTAAATATATGCTATGAACCATGACAATCAACACAATCTGACTCCTAATATTTTAACAAGCTTAAAATCACAACACCAAATAAAAAACAACACTCTTAAAACACGGGAATGCCAGACACTAAACAATCAGGGCCAGCTAACACCTCCCACGATCTGCCATGCAGGTGTGATGACTCATGGGCCATGTAGTCCCGTTCCTAGTACTGTTGTGACAGATGAAGAGGAAAACTTGGGTTTCCCACCATTTCTGCCGGATTTGGAGCCCTTGCAGCTGCAAGATGTTTGCCCACAAGAAGTCAGCCAAACAAGCCTTGAGCAGAAATCTCCCCCATTTTCTCGCCGGGATTATTATAATCGAGATAGAGGCGCTCGGGAGGCGACTCGCAGGAGCGCCAGGATAGCTGCCAGACAATTAGCTGATTAAGTCTGTTTCCCTTGGGAAAGTTTAAGGAGTCCTGCATCTGGACACAGAATAGGTTTCGTTTCTTGTTCCCCAGAGAAAGTGTTCTTTGGCGGGAAAACAAGATCCTATATAGGTGTTTGCCCACAAAGGAATCCTTGCAGAGTCAATTCGTCAGCTTCGGGAGTAGATTGTGTGTGGACTACGCTACTCCAGTTTCCAGGACCTTGCTCTCGTTCCAGCCCTGCCTTGTTCCCCGGACCTCGCCACGGATTTCGCCACGGACCCTGTTCTTGTTCCTCGTTTCTTGTTGCCTTGAATCAAGCCTTGTTTGCCAAGAATCTAGTTTGCTCTCCAGCCTTGCATCAAGTTCCATGGACTAAAGGACCTTGTCATTTCCCCTCACTTTGCTTGGCAAAGTGTGTGTTTCGGTTATTGGATTACAACTTTGGACTTTAATATCTCATATTGGACATTGTTTTCCTGGACTATATTTGACCTTTCCTGAAAGGTCTACTTCTGAACTATATTCTACACTTGTTTTTATTAACTTTATATATTTCCTTAATAAAGATATTAGATAGATTCTGGCCTCTGTGCATGGTTATTGGTGCTCTGCAGCCTGGGTCCTGACAGCAGGACACAATCCAAGCACTCCCAACAGATGGTCACCCAGCCTCTCAATAATAATAATAATAATAATAATAATAATAATAATAATAATAATAATAATAACAACATCATCATACAATCCTAAGGTTTGCAGAGACCCCTAAGAATCATCCAGTAAAACTTCCTTCTACCACACAGGAGGACACAATCCAAACACTCCTGACAGATGGCCATCCACCCACTATATAATAATAATGATGATAATAAAGATAATAATCATGATGATAACAGCAACAATAATAATAATAATCATAGAACTATACCATCCAATAATTTGGAGACACCCCTAAGGGCCATCCACCCCAACCCTTTCTACTATGCACCAAGACACAATCTAACCATTCACAAAACTTGGACAACGTATGCATACTATACAATACTACACAGCGACAAAGACCCCCTCTACTCTCACCACTTTCACATTACACAAACAACCAAATACAGTAAAGTCTCATCCAAGCTAAACGGGCCAGCAGAAGCTGTACATACTAAACATAAAGACAGCCATACAACAGACATTCAATACCACCACTAACTCAAATTTCTCACCAACACCACCAGACAACGCCACAGCAACCCACAGCTAGTAATAAATAAATAAATTACACAGCAGAGTTTTACAAACAAATGAAGGAAGAAACTAATACTGGAATTGGCAATAGTTTTTAATAATATAATAAGAGGAGGTGAAGTACCTGAGTCTTAGAGGGAGGCAGAAGTAATAACAATTATCAAACCAGGGAAGAATCCCAGAGAAGTACGGTAGAGTCTCACTTATCCAACACTGTTGTGTGACTGTTGTGTTGAAAGAGAGCCAGTACTTAAGTTGATTGACAGCAGGCATTGTCCCCTGTTAATTGAGTTTTTGGGAAAGCTTTATTTGCCAGAGGCTGATCTCAGAAGGGCAGCTGGTTCTCGCAGAAGCAGAGGCAGCAGGAGGACATTTTTGCTCCCTGGCTTCAGGTAGGATTTGGCTAAGATTTGAAACTGAGTGTGGGCTTGGCTCCTGTGGTCAAAGTCTGTTGTGTGACTGTTGTGTTGAAAAAGACACCTTTACTAACTATCCTTTGCAGTACATACAGAAAACAAAGCAACAAATACACAAAGAGGTGGTTTGTGGCAGTCTGCACATAAAGTGTGTGCATATTACTTAACTGTACAAAGATCCCACTTGGCCACCACACTCACCAAGAGATGCAACAAAAGCAAAACATTCCCATCACATGCACCAGCTGTGGAATGTCCCGCTTTTTCACACAAAAACTAGTCAAATACATCTGCTCCAAATGCAAACAGATGACTCTGATGGAGCAGAGGATCCAACAGCTCGAGCACCGTATTAAGACCCTTAAGGACATTCAGGCACTCGAGCTCTTCTTGGACACTGCACAACACGCTGCTGTAGATCAGCAGCCTGCATCACACCAACACCACCAAGACCATGATCAGGAACCTTATGGGGAGATCAACTCAAAGGTAGACAACCCTCAGGCTTGGAAGGAGGTCACCCATAGAAGGGGACACAGGACCAGGCAGCCTCCGCAGAACTCCTCTGCTCAGCTGCATTTACACAACAGATTCAAAATTCTTACACCACTAACATACAATCAGGAAACACATCTTGTGGAGGACCACAGTTTCTTAGATACCACTCAGTGGACCACCCTGGATCAATGCGCAGGGGATAGCCCTGACGGGGACAGTGCATCACCACATTCACACTTATGTAATCATGCAAATGCTCCATCCCCAATCATAGACCAGGAGCAACAGGAACATCCTTGGGAGAGTAATGGGCTTTCTCAATGGATTGTCATTGATGAATGCACTGGGGATGTTGAGGAGGAGGACAACACTTTACACCTACATGATTCACTTCAACAGGAACACTCTTCAGGGGACATACACACTGTCTTGCACAAAAGGGACCCTGTCAATCCTCAAAGGAAACAGGTCTTGGTAGTAGGTGACTCCCTCCTTAGACTGCCGGCAGCGTGAGGGAAGGAATGAGGAATTCCTCCCACCAAGGACTCGGTGTCACAAGTGGGCGGCGAAGCGGCAGCGCCCCCTGTGGGCGGAAGGGAGCACTCCCTCCTGAAGCTGGAAGACAGAAAAATGTGAGATGGTCTGTGTGTGTGTGTGAATGTCATGTGCCTGGTCATGGCAGGGCGTGTTTGCCCTGTGTGTGTGTGTGCGCGCGCATTGGGATCGGCCCCGAGTCCCCTTCTGGGTGAGAAGGAAAGGCGGGAGATAAATACTCTAAATCAGGGGTCCCCAAACTAAGGCCCGGGGGCCGGATGCGGCCCTCCAAGGTCATTTACCTGGCCCCCGCCCTCAGTTTTATAATATAATATTTTTATATCAGTTTTAATAATATAATATATTGTATATACATATAATATTGATAATAATCTTATGTTATACAATATAATACTAATAATAATACCATATAATAATATTAATTATATGTTATATATTACATATTATATAATAGTATAGTGGTATAGTTCAATATAGTAATATATAATGCTAATATTGTGCTATGCTAATAATATAATATATTGTATGTACATACAGCTGCTTTGAGTCCCCTTCTGGGTGAGAAGGGTGGGATATAAATGTAGTAAATAAATGCAGTTAATAAATAATTAATTTTAGACTTAGGCTCGGCCAAAGTCTGAAATGACTTGAAGGCACACAACAACAACAACAACAACAATCCTAATTAACTTGACTATCTCATTGGCCAGTAGCAGGTCCACACTTTCCATTGAAATCCTGATAGGTTTATGCTGGTTACAATGGTTTTCATTTTTAAATATTGTATTGTTCTTTCGTTGTTGTTGTTGTTGTTGCACTACAAATAAGACATGTGCAGTATATGCATAGGAATTTGTTTGTATTTTTTTTCCAAATGATAATTCGGCCCCTCCTCAGTCTGAAGGATAGTGGACCGGCCCTCTGCTTCAAAAGTTTGAGGACCCCTGCTCTAAATAAATAAACACATCAATAAATAATCCTGGCGGGGGGGGGGCTGGCCTTGGCCCCGGAGAGAGAGAGAGAGAGAGAGAGAGAGAGATGCCTCGCCCTCCCTCCTGCGCCTCCTTTCTCTCTCTCTCTCGCCCGTCAATCAAAGGAGGGCTGAGCGGGACGCAGCCAATGGGGGTCCTCCGGTGGGCGGGGCGTCCCGGGCTCAGCCAATGGGAGGGGCGGGGGCGGGCTCCGGGGAAGGAGGACGAGGAAGGGGAAGATGGCGGCGCCTGGCCTGGCCTGAGGCCTGGTCTGTGTCTGTGAGGCGGAAGGAAGAGGACGGAGAGGCCGAGAGAGAGAGAGACAGAGAGGTCTGTGGGGAGACGGAGGGAGGGAGGGGGGCTCGCTGGGGTGCCCGGGGGGGAGGCGGAGGGGCCCGGCCTGCTTCGGGGCGTGAGGGAAGGGAGGCCACGGGAGGGAGTCCGTGAGGCCTGGCCCGTCCCCGGCTGCCTTCGGGGCTCTCGGAGGAGGGAGGGCGGGAGGACTACAACTCCCAGGATGCCCTCCTCCCCAGACGGGTCTCCACAGGCCTGCTCCAGTGGTTTCCCTTCCTCTGTTTATCCCGTTGTGTTTACATTGTCCATCTGCTCTGTTGTTTATGGGATTTCAATACGTTCTCAGCCGCTTTGGGTCCCGAGAGGGAGGAGAGAGGGATGTAAATAGAGATCTATTATTATTATTATTATTATTATTATTATTATTATTATTATTATTATTATTATTTTATTATGACACAGCAAACAAGATAGATCTGCTGGATTTCGTTTCACAAAATCACAAGTCGAACACTTCCCAAGGGTCTAGGACTGTGTGATGTAATTTCGGGTGATGCGCGCAGATCCCAGCAGGGTGGCCTCATTATTATTATTATTATTATTATTATTATTATTATTATTATTATTATTATGAAACCAGGCCTGCCTGCACAGCTGACCATATTGGGCCTGTCTGCCAAGCCTGGTCCAGACCCGACCTCATCCGGGTTCCCTCCTTTCTGGCTGCAGGTGAACTGCAACTCCCAAAACCAAGGCCCGTTCCCAGGGACCCCTGCAGGGCCTTCAGTGGGTCAAGGGGCTTCTCTGGGCCAAGTCCGGCCCCGGTCCGTTGTCGGTGGGGGTCACTCTCACTCCCACCCCAGAGCCAAGGCCCATTCCCAGGCCCATTCCCTGCAGGATCTTCAGTGGGTCAAGGGGCTTCTCTGGGCCAAGTCCGGTCCCGGTCCGTTGTCGGTGGAGGTCACTCTCACTCCCACCCCAGAGCCAAGGCCCACTCCCACCGACCCCTTCCCTGCAGGAAGGACTCCCCTCCCCCTCCCTCGGGGCCTCCTTCCCCATGTCCACACGGGGCTCCTCTCCAAATATATCTGCATCTCGTGGTGCCAGGTCTGTTCAGCGTCTTCTGAGCCGCTCTGTCTTCTGAGTGCCCAGGGGGAAGACTCTCATCTGGTCTCAGTCCTGCCACTTTTGGACTCTGGCTTGCTGAGGTCTTCTTGTGAGTATCTCTGTAGATCTTAGGAAGCTGTGTCTTGATTTAAGGCCTTGGTGTGCTGCCTGATAGCTGAACTGGGGATGGGCCGGAGATGTCACTGCCTTAGTCTTTTCATTACTGGCAGCTAATTCCCGGCGGATGTCAGGTGGTGCAATGCTAAACAGTATAATTTCTCCAGCAGTACACACCCTGTCATAATGTGGCATGTCTCCTTAAGGGCCACATCCGCTGTTTTAACATTGTGGGATGTGTTCCACGCTGGGCATTTATTTATTTACAGTATTTATATTCCGCCCTTCTTTCTCACCCCGAAGGGGACTCAGGGCGGATCACATTATAACACACATAGGGCAAACATTCAATGCCCATAAACACATCAAACAGAGACTGAGAGACACACGCAGAGGCAAGTTAACCTTCTTCTGAGGGGATGTTCGATTCTGGCCACAGGGGGGAGCAGCTGCTTCATCATCCACACTGACGGCACTTCCTCATTCCAGGTCGTAAATTAGTTAATCTTGCCTCCCCACTTTATAAGTGGTACCTTATCTCCTACTTGATAGATGCAACTATCTTTCGGGTTGCTAGGTCAGCAACGAGCAGGGGCTATTTTTTATTTTTAATTGACGGGTGCTCACCCCGCCACGGGCTGGCCTCGAACTCATGACCTCATGTGGCATGCGTACTCAGCCACAGAGTAGCCAAACGCAAGGGCAGATGTCTTCACCACGCCTGGTTGTGATCCCCAGGGTGTGCCAGTCAGCTGTCATACGATGTTATTTCCAGCGCCCCCTTGTTGCTTGATAGCCAAGCAGTGCTTCTTATAGGTCAGAGTCCAGGGTGACTCCCAAATACCTTGGTGTGCGGCAATGCTCCAGTGGGATTCCTTCCTGGGTCATCCACAGAGCCCAACTTGCAGCATGCAACCAGCCCCTCCCAAGGGGAACCAGAGGATCCCAGAGTGGGGAGGAACCCACAGAAGGGCCACCCTGCCCGGCCCCCTCCTTTCTTTCCGCCAGGCAGGCAGGCAGGCAGGAGAAGCACCACAAAAGCAGCCCCGACAGATGGCCACCCAGCCACTGTTTCAGAACCTCCAAAGGAGGAACCTCCCACCACTGAGCAGCCCTTCCTGAGGTTCGGGTGGGATCTCCTTCCCTTTCCTTGGAACCCACGGCTCCGCTGAGGCCTCGTCTCCAGGGCAGCAGAAAGGAAGCCCCCTCCCTCTTCCTTGGGGCCTCCTTCCCGATGTTTGCATGTGGCTCCTCTCCAACCCCCTCCTCTTCATTTCTGGAGGCTCCACAGACCCTGCTTCTCTTTCAGCCAGTGGTTCTCAACCTTCCTGATGCCGTGACTCCTTAATACAGTAGTTCCTCATGTTGTGGTGACCCCCAACCATAACATTATTTTCGTTGCTCCTTCGTAACGGTCATTTTGCTACTGTTGTGAATCGTAATGTCAGTCCTTGGAAGGTGTAGGACACAAAGCAGGCTCACACAGGTATTCCGTGGATACACTTTATTGAAATCCTTCTTGCCAAGATGAAAGCGAAGCTACTACTGACAGAGATCCGCTCAGACCTCAGCATATCAAACTACTACTTCCCCCCGACCCCCCTTCCACATTCACACCTATCTGTCGATAGTTCTTTCCCAGGCTCAGAGGCCACAGCAGTCCACAAATCGATCCTCCCAGCCAGATGGCCCTTATCATTTAGGGTATCTCCATTTGAATTGCTCTGGCAGGATGGGAACAGGTCAGCTTAGTGTGAATGCTTGGCGGTCAGATCCTGACAATCTGATATGCAGGATATCTTTTCATTCACTGGACCACATTTGGCAATACCCGAAGTGCTCAAATTTGAATACTGGTGGGGTTGCGGGAGTGGGATTATATAAGGGGGTTACTCTGTTCATTATACCAATTCTTTTTAGACTTTCCTTTATTTTCTATTAAAATACACTCTGGTTTCCATTCTAATTTCTTATCCTCTTCTTCTAGCCCAGTGGTTCTCAACCTGGGGTCCCTCCCCAGATGTTTTTGGCCTTCCAGTCCCAGAAATCCTAACAGCTGGTAAACTGAACTGGCTGGGATTTCTGGGAGTTGTAGGCCAAACACACCTGGGGAGGGACTCCAGGTTGAGAACCACTGTTCTGGCCCTTCCAGTTTTCCTTGCTTCGCTAATCCTTCCACTACGAACCTTATTTGATTGGCATGATCATATAATTTAGTATTTGGGAGACCTAACCCTTTTTATGGTTTATACCATTTAGTTTTATTTATTCTGACTCTTTATTTCCATTACAGTCCATGTTTAATATAATCTGCCATTTTTAAAATTTTTGGTCCAGATTATTATAAGGTAGCATCTGTATCTACCCTGTTTCCCCGAAAATAAGACATCCCCAAAAAATAAGACCTAGTAGAAATTTTGCTGAATTGCTAAATATAAGGCCTCCCCCGAAAGTAAGACCTAGTAAAGTTTTTGTTTGGAAGCATGCCCAGCGCCTGCCGAACAAAACATCAGAGCATGCAGGATTGATACCAGTTGTACATGGAAATAATGGTAGTAACAAGAAATTCTTGATAGGATTTACAGTTTCTCTGGTTATGCTGATTTGTGATGACAACTACTGTACAGTATATAATAAATGTTCATTTTTTTGTTCAACAATAAATGTGAATTCTTCTTCATGGAAAAACAAGACATCCCCTGAAAATAAGACCTAGAGCATCTTTGGGAGCAAAAATTAATATAAGACACTGTCTTATTTTCGAGGAAACACGGTATATATCTATATCTACCGGGCCCTAGGGAGGTACGCCTGGAAGCTACAAGGCGTAGAGCCTTTTCGATCTATGCTCCAATTCTGTGGAACTCATTGCCTCCATATATTAGAGGAATGTCGGAGTTGCGACCTTTTGGAAAAGCGCTCAAGACTTGGCTGTTTGGTTGTGCATTTAAGTAAATCAGATCTAATTTGCCAAATAGTCACTGATGAATGTTTTTAGGTTGAATGTTTTTATGTTGAATGATATTTTAAATTGTAAGTCGCTCGGAGCACTCTGGTGGAGAGTGACTAATTAAGAAATAAAGTGAAGTGAAATCTAATCTAAATCTAATCTAAATCTATCTAAATCTAATCTAAATCTATCTAAATCTAATCTAAATCTATCTAAATCTAATCTATCTAATTAATCTAAATCTAATCTAATCTAAATCTATCTATCTAAATCTAAATCCATAATAAAAGCGAAAACCTGTATGTGTGTATGTGGCACGGTTGTCCGCTCACACAGACAGCCTCTGGCCTCCACAAACAGGCTATACTTCCCAGGCCTGAGAATCCAGCAAGTCACCTCTTTGCACTGACATTACGGTTACAGCGAACGCCATGAACATGTGGCCCAGCCCCTACCAATGTCCTTCCCAAACACTACGGCCCACCACCCAAGGAATGCTTTCATTTGGGGACCATTTCATCCTAGATTTTACTTTTTCTTCCACCACAGGCAGGCATCCCAGGGTTCTCCTGTGGAATTTGCATGGCCCCGCCCACTGCCCTTCCCTTTCAAATCTCTCTGCATAACCAACAGAGAAGGACTGAGCTGCAGCTAAACTTACTGGAGGAGTTTGGGGATTAACTGCACATGGTGGAATTTGTAGTTCACCCCACATCAAGTCAGAGCACTGTGACTTCTACTGGGGGATTTAGAGGAGTTGTACTTCACCTACACCCAGAATGCTATGAACCCAAACAATGATGAGTCTGGGCCAAACTTGCCATGCAGACCCGATATGCCCAGATTTGACTACTGGTGTGCCTGGAAGTTGGGGAGTAGTAGGTAGTGAGATTTATAGTTCACCTCCAATGAATGAGCACTTCAATAATGACTATATTTTTAATCTTTCCTTTTAAGGATGGTTTTGGGTCTCTTTATGAAAACGTTTACTCCCCCCCACCTTACCCACCCCCTGAGTTTTTTTCCCCTAGGCTGATGGTACTTTTTTTACCTCCCTCACTGAGGCAAAAAACTACCACCAACAGGCTTCGGCCTACTCACTCTAACAGGCGTGACACATACAGTCCCCATGACCTACTATACATCCTGGCGCTGTTTGGAGTGGGGTGGACAATGGATGATGGACTTCCATATGGGAGTTGTAGTTCACCTGCACCCACTGAACCCCGCTGACCCTGGACCTAGACTAAACTTGGAACACAGGAAAACAATGCCTTTCTCAAAGAACCTGGGCACCGCTGGGCCCCCAAGCTAGTCCATAATAAAAGTGAAAACCCGTATGTGTGTATGTGGCACGGGTGTCCGCTCACACAGACAGCCTCTTGCCTCCACAGACAGGCTACAGTTCCCAGTGCTGAGAAGCCAGCAAGTCACTCTTTTTCACTGACATTGCGGTTACAGCGAGCTCAATGAACATGCAGCCCAACCCCTGCCAATGTCCTTCCCAAACACTACACCCCACTGCCCAAGGAATGCTTTCATTTGGGGACAATTTAATCCTAGATTTTGCTTTTTCTTCCACCACAGGCAGGCATCCCAGGGTTCTCCATTGCTGTGAAATATGCATGACCCCGCCTACTCCCCTTCCCTTTCAAATCTGTCTGCATAACAAACACAGCAGAACTGAGAAGGAACTAAACTTATTGGAGGAGTTTGGGGATTGACTGCACATGGTGGAAGTTGTAGTTCACCCTGCATCAAGTCAGAGCACTGCTGTGACCCCTACTGGGGAATTTAAAGGAGTTGTAGTTCACCTACACCTAGAACGCTATGAACGCTATGATAGGCCTGGACCTAACTTGCCATGCATACCTGATGTGCCCACATTTGGTGGGTTTTGAGGGGAATTGGCCCAGGCATTTGGGAGTAGTAGGTACTGGGATTTATAGTTCACTTGCAGTCAAACCCCACCAGTGATGGACCAGGACCACACTTGGCACCCAGAGCCCCCATAACTAATAGAACATATTGGACAAGTTTGGGGGAAAAAAGAAAAAGTGACCCCCACTGACAATGGACTAGGACCACACTTTGCACAGAGAAGCCTCATGACCAACTGAACATACTACAAGGGTTTGTGGGAATGGGCCTTGATTTTGGGAGTTGTAGTTCACCTGTATCCAAAGACCGCAGAACCCAGCCAAAGACCAGAACCCAGCCTTCACCTGCTGAAAAGCCTTTCCCCACAACAGAGGGCAGGAAATAGAGGTGGAAATGGACAGGGGTGGAAAGGGCTGGGCAGGAAGGAGGGTTTCCCGACTGCTCTGTGCCTGTGAATTTGCATGCCGTCCTGCGGCTCAACCAAGGGAGTGAACAGCCCAACGGGGACTTAGTCCAGGCGAGACCAGTTCTGTGAGCATCTCAGCATGCCTAAATGGGGTGTTGAATTTGCCAGGCAGGAAGGCACCTTCCTTGGGAATTTGGGGTTCCTTTGAGAGATGTAGGAAATGTGGTGGCAGCAGAGGTCCAATTTGGGATGCACAGGAGACGGACCTGGGATCCCTTGTGGCCTGAAAGGGAATCTAGACATTCATGAAATCATCAATAAAGGGATCATTGTGCCTCTTAATATTTAACTTATTCTGGTAATTCATGGAAACCCTTTATTCAGAGTGAATGACGCCCCGTCTCTGGCCTGTCTGACTGTCTGCCTTTTGTTTCTTTAGCCGTGTTTAGGTCAAGCCAAAAAAATCAATGTGGCTCTTTACTATTGTACGAAAGTCCCTTTTTCTTCCATCCATCCCTCTTTCCTTCCATCAATCACTCACTTTCATCCTCCCTCCTTTCTTTTCTTCTCTCCTTCTGAATCCATCCCTTATTGTCCATCAATCTGTGATAACCTTTGCCTTGTTTCCGTGTGTCCTTGAGACCCTTTATATCTTCATTTCTTGGTGTTTCCATTTTCAACATGAGCCATGAATGGAAAAGAGGATCATCTTGGAAATAAAGGAAGTTTGCAGCGTCATGTTTAACCTTTTGCTTCTTCTTTCTTGATCAGGGAAATGAAGATCCTATGAAGTCACCACAGGCATAAAAAGAAAATATCTATTGGAGATTGAGGAATTTGGAAATCAAAGGGCAATAATGAAAGAAATCCTGTGGGAAGAAGAAATCCTCTCTAGGTGCCAATCTTGTGGAACTCAATTTTGATTAAAAAGAAAAAGGTAACACTCACATGTCTGTAACGCAGTCAATCATATACATAACTGTCAACATGGAGGAGAAACCCTTTACATGTCTTGAGTGTGGAAAGAGCTTCAGCTGGAGGAGCTATCTGCTACGGCATGAAAGGACTCACACTGGGGAGAAACCCTTTGAATGCCTGGAGTGTGGACAGAGTTTCACTCAGAGTTCAGGCCTACGTTCACATCAAAGGACTCACACTGGGGAGAAACCCTTTGAATGTCTGGAGTGTGGACAGAGTTTCACTCAGAGTTCAGGCCTACGTTCACATCAAAGGACTCACACTGGGGAGAAACCCTTTGAATGTCTGGAGTGTGGACAGAGTTTCACTCAGAGTTCAGGCCTACGTTCACATCAAAGGACTCACACTGGGGAGAAACCCTTTGAATGTCTGGAGTGTGGACAGAGTTTCACTCAGAGTTCAAGCCTACGTTCACATCAAAGGACTCACACTGGGGAGAAACCCTTTGAATGTTTGGAGTGTGGACAGAGTTTCACTCAGAGTTCAGGCCTATGTTCACATCAAAGGACTCACACTGGGGAGAAACAATATAAATGCTTGGAGTGTGGACAGAGCGTCACTCATAGTTCAGGCCTACGTAGACATCAAAGGACTCACACTGGAGAGAAACTCTATACATGCCTGGAGTGTGGACAGAGCTTCACTCAGAGTTCAGGCCTACGTAGACATCAAAGGACTCACACTGGGGAGAAACCCTATACATGCCTGGAGTGTGGACAGAGCTTTGCTCAGAGTGGAACTTTACATTCACATCAAAGGACTCACAGTGGGGAGAAACCTTATAAATGCCCGGAGTGTAGACAAAGCTTTGCTCAGAGTGGAACTTTACATTCACATCAAAGGACTCACACTGGGGAGAAACCCTATAACTGCCTGGAGTGTGGACAGAGCTTCGCTCATAGTTCAGGCTTACGTAGACATCAAAGGACTCACACTGGGGAGAAACCGTAGAAATCCATGGTGTGTGCACAGAGCTTTTCATGGAATAAGGTTATACATAGACATCATAGAATTCACCCTGGAAAGAATGGTGTTAATTGACACCAGAGTGTCATTCTAACATGTACAAAAGCAACTCTTGCAAATTTTGGAAATGCAAGCTCAAAGTTGGGACATTTCATCGCATGTGGTGTATTGTAGAAAGATTGAACTAAAATACGTTCCATTCTGGAAGGAAACAAGGTTAAATGAAACTAGAGTTTTATATGTTGAGAATGTTGGATGATCAATTAGAATAAAAGTATGGGTAGTTACGGCGAGATACTAAAGTAAGAATTGATTGTACACAGGGATGGAAGGAATGTTTTATTCCAAAGCAAAAACAATGGCTTATGAAGACCTGCAAATTAGCCACAACGAACAAACTGACAACAACAACATGGGCAAAGATGGCGCCGAGGAGGTGGAGGGTTCCTGTTGAGCTCCGTGGTGAGATTCCTCAAACTTGGACTTTCAATCTGCTCCCCAATTCTCTAACTTACCTTAGTTGCATAGCTACTTATAAGACATCTCAGGGCACAGAGAGGACCTGACAAAGACATCAGTAGTAGCAACTAGGTAGAGAAGGAGGAGAAGTAGAAGGAAGAACGAATTGGGTTGAGCGTGGTGCCGCCATTTCAAACGCGGCCTAGAAACCCTGGAATGTTGATATATGACCAGAGTCCTCGGAGCTCATAGAAAATAAAGATCTAAGAGAGTATATGGTCCCAAGTCATCAAGAGAACCATTACTGAAGACTCTAAATTCAAAATCCGCCCTACCTGCCGTTCTACGAGTCCTGGAGGAGGTCGGAGAGTCTGGGGGGTTGGAGTTGATTGTTGGAACCGGGCTTGTTGCTGAGTGCCTCTTCCCACGCCCGGGACTGCTGCGACCGCTGCCTCTCTGTGTTGGAGAGAGGCGGGGGTTTTCAGCAGCGACTGAAGACCCGGACGCGGAGGGATCGAGGGGGCAGCCCACTGAGCTCCCATTTTGCTACAGGGTGTCTCCTCCTGCCCCCGGGATTGTTACGACCGCTGCTCCTCTGTGTTGGGGAGAGGCGGGGGGGGGGGGGTCGTCAGCAGCGGCGGACTGTGGGACCTGGCTGGGCCTGTTTGTTTGTTTACACTGGCGGTAAGGTCTGTCAGCCACGGAGCACCTTGGAGAGGCTCTGGTGGGCTTGTGGGGACCTCTGCTGGGCCATTGTTGAACTGGGAGGCGATTGACTGGCCTCAGGGGGTCTCCTCTGGGCCCACCGCATTTCCCCATTAGACTACCGGTGGCTTGTTGATTTCGGAGGAGCTTTTGTGGGCCGCCGTGCTTCTCCGCCGGATCGACTGCTGCGGGTTGCTGGGTGTGAGGCGGCTGCTGGCCCTGCCTGGCCTCCGCAGAGTGCACTAGGCCTGTTGGGGCCTGTTGGGACCGCACTGGGCCTGTTGGGGCCTGCTGGGACCTGCCTGGCCCCTGCTAAATTACGCTGAGTCAGCACCGGACCCACTTGAACTGTATTAGGCCCCTCGCCAGACCGGGAGGTGGCTGTAGAACTGGGTTACCACGCGGAGGCCAAAGGAGAACAGAGGCCTCAGAAGACGCAGAGGTGACAATCTCTATCTGGCCACGAATTTCAACTACAGAGACTGTGAAAGCCTTCCCTCTGACCCCCGCTTTGTGTGTTTTTAACTAAAAACCATAGTAACAATTTTAAGTTCATATTGAATCTGTGAGTCTACCTCATTGATGATTGATTAACAACGTGACTATTACTACCTCAATGAACTGCTACATGCTGCTAAAACCTTGTCTCTGGCACTTTATGAATTATACTTGAATCAACCCATCAAATATAACAACTATAGCCTATCTGCACCTTAGTTATATCAAATCTTCTCATCCATGTTGCCCCCGCACTCTCTGCACTTTACAATTGCATTTGCACTCTGTATTAGCGGTGGGGGGTGGGGGAGGCTGGAGGACTACGAGGATTATAGGGTGGGGGGTGGGAATGGATGGGAAAGGATACTAAGTGCCAATGGGAAAGTAATACATCAAGGAACAGCGCTTAGACCACGGGAAGAGGGGGGAGAGGACAGTATGAGAGGGGAGGGAGGTGCTCGGGTGGGTGGGCGGCCCCTATAGAGGTGGTGTCAGGGAGGGGGAGATACGGGAAAGGGAGACCTAATTTAATTCGGCCTAGGGTTTGTGGGAGAACATTAGTAGCTTTAAAACGGTCTCCTGACATAGCTAATCTGGGTAACCAGGATGGCGGTCCCTCCAGATTAAAAGTGGTGCTGTTTAATGCCAGGTCTGTAAACGGGAAAACATCATTCATCCAGGATCTAATCCTGGAGGAACATGCAGACCTGGCTTGTATTACGGAGACCTGGCTGGACATGCAAACAGGTTCACACAAACGGGAGGGTTGGAAGATTTGGTTCATACAGATTTTAAGTTAATAACTTTTAAAAAATATAAGATAAAATTTGGAAACTCGAATTATTAAGTCTGGAGTTGAAAACATGACACAATTCAGACAGTGGTTTGTGACACAACAACAACACTTCTAGTGAACTTCAGCTCCCACCATGGTGGGTCAGTTCCCCCCAAACCCCTCCAGTATATTAAGTTAGTCTTGGTGGTTCTGTGTGCCACGTTTGGTCCCGGTCTATTGTCGGTGGTGGTCCCAGTGTCTCTGGATGCAGGTGAACTATAAATCCCAGTGTCTACAACTCCCAAAGGCCCGCCCAAAGCCTACCAGTCTTCCAAATTGGCCATATCGGGTACGCTTGCCAGGGATATCCGCACCAGGCTTATCTTACCTTTGATACACAAGCACCCAGGCCGTTCAGGAGACTTTTGTACCTCCCTGCTACTTGTGGATACTCATTCAGCTACAACCGACAATGTTGCAAAGTTTTGTGCATACAAAATCCGCCAGGGGATGATGGGTCCCAAAAGTGACCCATGTCTCCAAGAATTATCTCTCTTGGATCTATAACTGGCTGATAGACCTCTGCGTTGTATGTTTTGCCGTTTCCCCTTCCGCTTCCCCCCCCCCCCAATATTTATTCATATAAATCAAGGTGACCTTCCCCTAAAGCCCTCCTGCATTTTTGTTGGTCATGGGGGTTCTGTGTGCTAAGTTAGGCTCAGGGCCATCCTTGGTGGAGTCCAGAATGCTTTTTGATTGTGGGTGAACTATTAATCCCAGTACCTAAAACAGCTATAAATCAAGGGGAATTCCCCCACAAACCTCTCCAGTATTTTCCTTTGGTCACAAGGGTTCTGTGTGCCAATTATGGTCCAGGTCCATTGTCAGTGGGGGTCACAGTGCTGTCTTGATGCAGAGTGAACTACAACTTCCACCATGTGGAGTCAGTCCCAAATTGTGGACCTGTGTCTTCAGGGGGAGTGTAACCCCATCTAGCGCAGGCTGTAACCCTATAACCTCTTTGGCCTTCTGACTGACCAGGAGGACCTCCGTCTTGTCTGGATTCGGTTTCAGTCCATTCACCCTCATCCAGACCGTCAGAGCTGCCAATCACCAGTTCAGGACCTGAGCAGCCTCCTGAGCAGGAGGAGGAAAGGAGGAGCGGAGGTGGACGTCACCTGGGAGCACATGACATTGAACTCCAGAACTCCGGATGATCTCTCCCAGTGGCTTCATGTAGATGTTAAACAACATGGGGACAAGACTGAACCCCACAGGACCCCACGAGAGAATGGCCGTGGGGCCGAGCAACGCCTTCTGAGAGCGACCATACAGGAAGGAAAACAGTGCCTCTAACTCTATTTCTGTGAGGCATCCCAGAAGGAGACCGTGGTCCACGGTATGGAAGTCGGAAGTGAGGTCCAGGAGAACCAAGAGGGACACCCTCCCCCCGTCCATTTCCCTGCTTAGATCATCTGCTGAGGAGACAAAGACTGATTCAGTTCCATGACCCGTCCTAAAGCCAGACTGCGCCCGATCTAGACACTCAGTGTCTTCTAAGAACACCTGGAGTTGCGAGGCCACCACACGTTCCATGACTTTGCCCAAAAAGGGGAGATTGGAAACTGGCCGGAAGTTGACCAATTGAATGGGGTCCACGGTGGTTTGTCAACAGCTTCCTCTTTAAATTACAGCTTCTTTTAATCCGGCTGAACTCTTTCCTTCTTGTAAGGAGGCCTTAACCACCACCACACAGAGTCCCCTTTGTCTCTACAAAGCAAAGCCAAAGGGGTCATCAGGCCGGAAAAAAGCCATGTCATCGAGACTGAATCCTCAGGACTCCACGACACAATGGTTGCGGGGCCGAGAAGGTGTCCCCCAACAACACCCCCAGGAAGGGCCGGAGCCACTGCTAAACGGTGCCCCCAAGTCCCATTCCCACAAGGCATCCCAGAAGGAGACCGTGGTCTATGGTATTGAAGGCCCCTGAGAGGTCCAAGAGAACCAAGAGGGACACCCTCCCCCGGTCTAGGTCCCTGCGCTCCTTCCATCCTCCCCACACGAGGAGCGAAGAAGACTCACCGGGATGTGGACCAAACCAGGCGACACAACGACAGGCTGCAAAGGCAACGGACAAGGAGCAAGAACCACGAGAGAGAGACAGAGACTGCCTTCTTCATTCCTGCTGTGAACGGGAAAGTGAGCTTCCCAAAGGGAACGGCCTTCAGAGGGAGATGCTGCAGCGCATCACAAGGGTCTCCATGGCGCCCCCTGCAGGCACAGAACAGCCATCCAGGGAGGGGGGAGGGAGGGAGGGAGGGAGAGCTCCCTTGATGGACAGGACCAGAGGAGGGGCAGGACGGGAAAGCCATCATCATGATATATAATAATCATAATAATATAACATCAGAAAAAGAATACAATAATGTATGATAAAATATCATAATAATTATTATATTATATCATAGTTGTAATTTGACTTTGGTCAAAGCACAGGATCGTATATTTTGGCAAAGGGTAGATTTGCTTGAAGCCCAAAGGAGTGGACCGACATCAAATCGGATAGGATAATTATGATATTGTATTATATTGTAATATTATAATGATCTTATCCTATCCGATCTGACATCAATATTATCATAATAAAGCAATAATCATGCGATAGTACAATAATAGTAATATATTATAATGCCCTAAGAGCCCCGGTGGTGAAGTGTGTTAAAGCGCTGAGCTGCTGAACTTTCAGACCGAATGGTCGCAGGTCCAAATCCGGGGAGTGGAGTGAGCACCCACTGTCAGCTCCAGCTTCTGCCAACCTAGCAGTTCAAAAACATGCCAATGTGAGTAGATCAATAGGTACCACTTCAGGTAACGGCCCTCCATGCAGTCATGCCAGTGGCCACATGACCTGGGAGGTGTCTATGGACAACGCCGGCTGTTTGGCTTAGAAATGGAGATGAGCCCCAACCCCCAGAATCAGACATAATAGTCCTGTTATAAAATTGAAATATATTATATTGTGAAATGAGGTAAATCTGTGGAAGGGAAGGGGGCTTGGCTGGGACCTCACGAAGGAAGGCTTTCCCATAGACGGTCACGGTGAGGTTATTCTATAATATAGGGCAGCATTATGATTATTATGTTATTGTGTTATTATATATTATTATTATATTTATTATTTTATTATACTGTTATATTATTATTATATTATCAAATAATATTATAATATAATATTATTTGATATATTTTTTTTCCGTGTCAGGAGCAACCGGAGTCGCTTCTGGAGTGAGAGAATTGGCCGTCTGCAAGGACGTTGCCCAGGGGACGTTGCCCGGATGTCTTGATGTTTTTACCTTCCTTGTGGGAGGCGTCTCTCCTGTCCCCGCATGGAGCTGGAGCTGACAGAGGGAGCTCACCCGCGCTCTCCCCGGGTGGAATTCGAACCTGGCAGCCTTCAGGTCAGCAGCCCAGCCTTCAAGTCACGAGGCTTTTATCCCCTTGGCCACCGGAGGCTCCTATATTTGATAATAATATTATATAATAACATTCTCTAAAAGTATTATTATTATTATTATTATTATTATTATTATTATTATTATTATTATTATTATTATTATTATTATTATTATTATAACAACTCAGCGTTGCCCAGGTTATTTGACCAAGTCAGTGTTTTTATTATTGTCCAAAAGGCATAAGGAATGGGATGAACTACAACTCCCATCATGCCCGGTTCTCCCCCAGAAACTCCGTCAGGACTTGAAGGTTGTGACGTTGGGCAACTCTGCTCAGGAGCCCCGCCCTGCCGCCCGTCCATCAAAGGAGGGGGAGCGGCAGGCAGCCAATGGGGGGCCTCCGGTGGGCGGGGCGGCACGGGCTCAGCCAATGGGAGGGGCGGGGGCGGGCTCCGGGGAAGGAGGAGGACGAAGGAGAAGATGGCGGCCGTCGTCGCCTGGCCTGAGGCCTGGTCTGTGTCTGTGAGGCGGGAAAGATGGCGGATGGAAGAGAACGGAGAGAGAGAGAGAGGTCTGTGGGGAGAGGGAGGGAGGGGGGCTCGCCGGGGTGCCCGGGGGGGAGGCGGAGGGGCCCGGTTGGCGGCGGGAGGGTGGGCCAGGCCCGTCCTTGGCTGGCGGAGGGAGGGAGGGAGGGAGGGAGGGAGGACTACAACTCCCAGGATGTCTGGTGTGTTGTGTTCCAGAATTTTGTCAGTCTGGATTCGGAAGTCCCACAGTATCTTTGCGTGCTCATTTCCCAAGACTTTTGCAGGTTTGTGATCCCACCAGTTCTTTGCTGCTGGGAGGTGGGACTTGAGGCATAAGTTCCAATGAATCCTTTGGGCCACAGAGTTGTGCCTCTGTTTGTAGTCTGTCTGTGCGATTTTCTTACAGCAGCTGAGGATATGACCCATGGTTTCGTCGGTTTCCTTGCATAGTCTGCATTTTGGGTCATCAGCTGATTTTTCTATCTTGGCCTGAATGGCCTTTGTCCTGATGTCTTGCTCCTGGGCTGCAAGGATCAGGCCTTCTGTCTCCTTCCTTCTTCAGGGTCCCATTCATGAGCCAGAGCCAGGTCTTCTCCTTGTCAGCTTTTTCTTCAATTTTGTCAAGGAACTTTCCATGCAATGTTTTGTTGTGCCAGCTGTCAGCTCTAGTTTGTAGTGCGGTTTTCTTGTACTGGTTTTTTGTCTGCTGTGCTTTGAGGAGTTTCTGATTTTTGACTTCAATCAAAGCAGGTTCCCATACAGCTTCATTATTATTATTATTATTATTATTATTATTATATTATTATTTTCGCTGCATGTTCGTGGCACTCGCTATAACCCGTAAAGTCAGGTGAGGAAGTGACGTGGTGGCTCCACTGCATTGGGAACTATAGCCTGTTTGTGGAGGCCGGAGGGAGGCTGTCTTTGTGAGCAGACACTTGTGCCACATACACACAAACAGATTTTCACTTTTATTATCTGTATAGATCGATAGATAGATAGATAGATAGATAGATAGATAGATAGATAGATAGAGGAAGAAGATATGCACAATATAAAGGTACAACTTGTCTCTATCCTGAATAAATGTCCGTATTCATATAGGTTTCAAATGGGAGACTTCAATCTCCTCAAAATAAACACAATACAGTAGAGTCTCATTTATCCAAGCCTTGCTTATCCAAGCCTCTGGATTATCCAAGCCATTTTTGTAGTCAATGTTTTCAATATATCGTGATATTTTGGTGCTAAATTCATAAATACAGTAATTATAACATAACATTACTGCGTATTGAACTACTTTTTCTGTCAAATTGGTTGTATAACATGATGTTTTGGTGCTTAATTTGTAAAATCATAACCTAATTTGATGTTTAATAAGCTTTTCCTTAATCCCTCCTTATTATCCAAGATATTCACTTATCCAAGCTTCTGCCGGCCCGTTTAGCTTGGATAAGTGAGACTCTACTGTAGTCCAATAATACAATTCTTTATTGATTAGTCGCTTTTGACCATATCAAAACATGAAAAACATACAATACGTACACACTTACGCATACATACAATAAAACCATGTAAAGATACAAAACATCCCGACCTGCGGCCTAATAACCCGCTCCTAGACAAATACAGAGTAAAAAGGTTAAAATTAGTAATTTCCTAAGGTAAGGTTTGAACGAGGACAGGGGTAAGTAAAACAAGTGTCTTGTCCATAGAAAATTTTAAGTTTGGATTTTGTTAATGGCAATAATGTATCAGCTCTCAACTTCCATCTTCTCACGAATGGCCAGCGCTTTTTGCGTAAAAGGGGTCAGTTTTCAAGTAGTTTTTATCTGAACCCTGTAGAAGGATGTACAATTCCTCCTTATTCTCTGAGTGAGTCTGATTCTCCAGCAGAGGGTCTAAATAGAGAGATCGAATCCTGGTGTAGTAGGGGCATTTTAAGAAAAAATGTTCAGAGTCCTCCACTTCTGCATCTCCCTCACGACACCCACAGGTTCTCTTCGTATAGGGGATATTCTGATCTCTACCTAGCTTGGAGAATAGTCCAATATATGATGATTTAAAAGTCACGTCTACATATCCTGAAGGACCATCTGTGGCATCTGAGTTTGTAGTGCTGTCAGAGATTGTGGTGGTGTCACATCCGAGTTTGTGGTGGTGTTCTGCACGGTGACCAGGGCACAACAAGGTATCCCAGGTGTATTCCTTGTTTCGGTGTTTGGAACACCTTCTTCAGGTGATTGATTCTTCTCAGTGCCTTTAAATATAACTTTGTGTTCCAGTATGGGATACATTTCTGGCACTATATTTCCATGTGTAAAAAAGAACAACAACATACATAAAATAGATATGCTACTGTATGCATTAAATCAATGCATAACCTTATACACAATAATCACAGTAATGTTCTCTTGACTTACATTTCGTTAGGCAATCACTGGCTTTGCTGCAGGATATTCTATAACAAACAATTGCTCATAATCCTCGTAGTCCTTAAATACATGTTGCAAGTAGCAAGTGAAATCGAGTTTGTCGTTCAGGGCCTGTCTGCCAAGTGTGGTCCAGATCTGACCTCAGCTGGGTTCACTGCTTTCTGGCTGCAGGTGAACTATAACTCCCAAAACCAAGGCCCATTCCCACTGACCCCTGCAGTATCTTCAGTTGGTCAAGGGGCTTCTTTGTGGCAAGTTTAGTTGAAGTCGGTTGTTGGTGGGGGTCACGGTATCAGTGAAGGTACCGCAAATCCCATCATCTGTGGCAAGTGTGGTCCAGATCCATCATTAGTTGAGTTGACAGTGCTGTCTGGGTGATGGTCAAGTACAACTCCTATAAATCATGGTGTAAATTCTCCCCAAACATCTTGTTCCTCTGTTTGTGCCATAGGAAAGGGTAGGAAAGGGTTGAGGGAGAGGCAGTGGGTGGGGTCACGCAAATTAAGGAACCCTGGGATGCCCATTCTGGAGGAGAAACAGAACATCTAGGGTGAAATTGTCCCCGCAGGAAAGCCTTCCTTCCCCTGGGTGGGGGGCAGGATGGGGTCTGTGGGGGACACGGGCAGGGTCTGGGCTTCGTGTTCATGGCACTCCCTGTAACCTGCGTGTCAGTGGGGGAGGGCCGGGGTGTCTCCTGCTCAGTGGGAACTAGAGCTCTTTCTGGAGGCCGGAGGGAGGCTGTCTGTGTAAGTGGATACCTCAGCCACATATACACTCACACATTTTCCCCTTTTAGTACTTGTATAGATCTCTCTCTCTCTCTCTCTCTCTCTCTCTCTCTCTCTCTTTGGGGGGGAGGGGCTGGGCGCAATGGAGGGCTCCCAAGGCAGGCCTCAGCCATCCTCCCTGTTGACACCTCTCCTTAATTCTGGCCAATCGGCTCTCTGGTCTGTGGAGGTCCTTTGGGGCCCTGGTCCTGCCGTCTTTCTTTCTTTCCTTCCTTCCTTTGGGGCTACAGGCCACCCCTCCCCTCCCAATATTTATGTATTTATCGTGTCAGAAGCGAACCGAGGGTACAAGTGGTCATGGATTTAAAAACACAAAGTAAACAAAACCCTGGCCTTCTACTAAATTTCCTTTGACCACAACCTGGCCCCTGGGAGTGAGTGCCTCTGGTGTGGCTGTGAGAAGGCCCTCCCTTGTGCATGTGGTGGGGCTCAGGCCGCATTGGAGTCAGTGGCCGGTGGTTTGCTCTCCTCCACATTCGCATGTCGTGGACTCCACTATGAGGCCCCATTTCTGAAGGTTGGCTCTGCGTCTCGTGGTGCCAGAGCACAGTCTATTCAGCGCCTTCTGAGTCTCTCCGTCTTGTGTGTGCCCAGGGGGAGTCTCCCATTCGGTATCAACCATGGCTTGAGGTTCCGGGTTTTAGCCTGCCACTTTTGGACTCTTGCTTGCTGAGGTGTTCCTATAAGTATCTCTGTAGATCTTAGGAAGCTATTTCTTCATTTAAGGCCTTGGCCACACCTTGGACTCTACACAGATATATATTCTTTCCTTTCCTTACTTAGTTTATCCATACCTCACAACCTCTGAGGATGCCTGCCATAGACGTGGGCGAAACGTCAGGAGAGAATACTTCTGGAACATGGCCACACAGCCCGAAAGACATACAACAACCCTTGACACAAATACCCAAAGTGCTCAAATTTGAATACTGGTGGGGTTGCGGGGGTGGAATTGATTTTGTCATTTGGGAGTCGTAGTTGCTGGGATTTATAGTTCACCTACAATCAAAGAGCATTCTGAACTCCACCAACTATGGAGTTGAACCAAACTTGGCACACAGAACTCCCATGCCCAACAGGGAATGCTGGAAGGCCTTGACCTTGAGTTTGGGAGTTGTAGTTCACCTGCATCCAGAGAACATTGTCGATTCCAAATAATGAGGGATCTGGGCACCCTGGAAGTGTCTCCTGATGTGAGGGAATGGGCCGCCTGCCTGCAAGGAGGGTGCCCAGGGGAGGGTGTCCGGATGTTGGGATGTTGTGTGTTGAGTGAGGAAGGTCTCTCTGCGAATGTCCCCAGGAATTGGGGGTGGAGCTGGAGCGGACATATTATATTATAATAATGACATACAATAATAGTATTATAATAATATGCTAATATAACTGACATAATAATAATAATAATAATAATAATAATAATAATAATAATAATAATAATAATAATATAAACTCTTCTCTCCCTTCCTTCCTGCAAAGAGATATTGGGTTGTGTCTCTGTTTATCACCCTCTTTAAACTCCAGTCTCTCATTTCCATTCTCCCTCTTTTTTAGAAACTCTTCCATCTTAATTCTTTTAAAACATTTATTGCGGAATTTTCTAACGTTAATACTGGTGTTAAAGGAGATAATAATAATCCCTGGCCTCGGTTTTATTTTGTGTCATTTCCAAAATGTTTTTAATAACTAACTAACTAACTGGGGCTGGTTACAGGGACCATCCCGCGCCCCTATGAAGACAGCTCCACTGGCTTCCAACAAGTTTCCGCGCCCAATTCAAGGTGCAGGTGGTTACCTAGAAAGCCCTATACACTTGGGGTGTAACCTCTCTTCAGGACCGCATCTCCTTTTATGAATGGTCGCAAACTTTAAGATCTGCCAGGGAGGCCCTCCTCTCGGTCTGCCACTGTCTCAAGTAGGGTTGGTGGGGACGAGAGCGAGAGAGAGACTGCGATGGGGGGGGGGCTTCCTTCTCGGTGGTGGCCCCGTGGCTTTGGAATGCCCTCCTGAAGGAGATCAGGTTCCCCCTTCTCTTCAAGCTTTCTGGGCACAACTGAAAACACGGTTTTTTGAACAAGCCTTTGGACCAGGATGAGCACCTTCCTCACTCAACCTGAGGCCTTAGGGATGGATTCTGTTAGTACTTTATGGACTGAGACAGTTCACGGCCTGTTGTACCCACAGCTTTGCTGCAGTGTTGAATTTTAATCAGTTGGGTTGTATGTTATTCAGTTGAATTATTGTTTTGTGTAATTATTGATTGTTATTGCTTTATTCGTTATGTATTTTGCTGCGTCTTGTGTGTTCTGCACAATTGTGTGCTTTTGTGAGCCACTCCGAGTCCCTTTGGGGAGATGGTGGTGTTATGAATAACTTCTCAATAATTTTAAAGCATCGGTTCTTTTTATTGCAATTTCAGTGTGAGAGGTATCAGAACATTTACACAAACAACAAAGAGTGACATTAGACATACAGATTTTATGTAACCACATTGGCTTGATAAACAACCTACAACAGACAAAGCGGGGGGGGGGGGTTACATTTTCACTCAGCATTCACACACATCTACATGTATTCATCCTCGTGCATCCATCCAGATATTACCATATCCTTTCTCCCTCCTTGGAGAAGCACCTGCTTAGGCCAGGCCCTGCTTCCTCTGCAGCATAGTTCCAAAACGTCAAAATGCATCCTTTTTTCCTACGAACAATGCCAAGGATAAGATAGAACGGACTCCCTGCAACCCGTAGCATGACTCCGAAATGCACTCCTTCCTCTTCCCTTGAGAAAAGGAGGCCCAGTGACAAGACCGCTTCCATGCAAATCTGCCACTTTCCCATGCATCATCTCCACTGAGCATGGAGGACAAACAGCATCTCTGTCTGTCACAATTTCTGGATCATCATTAATAATAATAATAATAATAATAATAATAATAATAATAATAATAATAATAATAATGTTAATTTTATTTCTAGACCGCCCTCTCTCCCCAGAGGGACTCAGGGCGGTTAACATACATATAGACGGCAAACATTCAGTACCCCAACTACATCACTAATATCAAAAGTATAAAATGACAATAACATACTCATACTCACTGTCGCAGTTCTTAACCGAGTTTACCAGACAGGTCAACTATTTCAGTTATCATTAGCTGGTTTTAATTACTATTCAGCAAGCAGGTAGTTAGTCATTGTAGGCCTTAATATTTTAGAATGGTGTCTCCAAAATTATTAGCTCTCATTCATTCATCTCTTCCATTGATACCATATATTCATATTTCATTTTATCTTATTACAGTGGCGGGGTACAAATAAATAATAATAACAATACTAAAACTTTATATACCACCCTATCTCCAACAATGAAACCAGACAACAACAAAACATAATACGATAATGAGCATAAGTGCGCTAAACATACAAATCAATCAATTAACCACAGGCTTAGGAACCAATGACAAAATACTCCATCGGCGGGACAGGATACAGGGATCAAGGGTTCCACGTTGGGGTGGCCAACTAGCAGGTGCCAGGCGGGTCAAGGGCAACAGTATGGCATGGGAAAAAGTTTAGATAGAAAGTTTATATTTATGTAAGGGGGTTACTCTGTTCATTATACCAATTCCTTTTAGACTTTCCTTTATTTTCTATCAAAATATACTTCTAATTTCTTATCCTCTTCTTCTAGCCCAGTGGTTCTCAACCTGGGGTCCCTCACCAGATGTTTTTGGCCTTCCAGTCCCAGAAACCCTAACAGCTGGTAAACTGAACTGGCTGGGATTTCTGGGAGTTGTAGGCCAAACACACCTGGGGAGGGACCCCGGGTTGAGAACCCCTCTTCTGGCCCTTCCAGTTTTCCTTGCTTCGCTAATCCTTCGACTACGTACCTTATTATTTGGTTGGCATGATCATATACTTTAATATTTGGGAGACCTAACCTGCCTTATTTTTGTGGTTTATACATTTAGTTTTTATTTATTCTGACTCTATTCCCATTACAGTCCATGTTTAATATAATTTGCCATTTAAAAAAAATTTTGGTCCAAATTATTATAAGGTAACATCTGTATCTATTAATCTAAATCTATCTAATCTAATCTAAATCTAATCTAATCTAATCTAAATCCATAATAAAAGCGAAAACCCGTATGTGTGTATGTGGCACGGATGCCTGCTCACACAGACAGCCTCCAACCTCCACAAACAGGCTATAGTTCCCATGGTTAAAAATCTAGCAAGTCACTCTTTTCCGCTGACATTTTGGCTACAGTGAGCTCAATGAACATGCAGCCCAGCCCCTGCCAATGTCCTTCCCAAACACTACGGCCCACCACCCAAGGAATGCTTTCGTTTGGTGACCATTTCATCCTAGATTTTGCATTTTCCTCCACCACAGGCAGGCATCCCAGGGTTCTCCATTGCTGTGGAATTTGCATGACCCCTCCTACTGCCCTTCCCTTTCAAATCTGTCTGCATAACAAACACAGCAGAACTGAGCAGAAACTAAACTTACTGGAGGAGTTTGGGGATTGACTGCACATGGTGGAAGTTGTAGTTCACCCTGCATCAAATCAGAGCACTGCTGTGACTCCTACTGGGGAAGGAGTTGTAGTTCTCCTACACCCAGAATGCTATGAACCCAAACAAAGATGGCTCTGGGCCAAACTTGCCATGCATCCCCAAGATGCCCAGATTTGAATACTGGTGGGTTTGGAGGGAAATTGGCCTGGATATTTGGGAGTAGTAGGTACTGGGATTTATAGTTCACCTGCAATCAAACCCCACCAATGATAGACCAGGACCACACTTGGCACACAGAGCCCCCATAACTAATAAACATATTGGACTAGTTTGGGGAAAAGGGACTTGTAGTTCACCTGCATCCAGAGAAAAAGTGACCCCCACTGACAATGGACCAGGACCACACTTTGCACAGAGAAGCCTCATGACCAACTGAACATACTACAAGGGTTTGTGGGAATGGGCCTTGATTTTGGGAGTTGTAGTTCACCTGTATCCAAAGACCACAGAACCCAGCCAAAGTCCAGAACCCAGCCTTCACCTGCTGAAAAGCCTTTCCCCACAACAGAGGGCAGGAAATAGAGGCGGAAATGGACAGGGTGGAAAGGGCTGGGCAGGAAGGAGGGTTTCCCGACTGGCCTGAAAGGGAATCTAGACATTCATGAAATCATAAATAAAGGGATCATTGTGCCTCTTAATATTTAACTTATTCTGGTAATTCATGGAAACCCTTTATTCAGAGTGAATGATGCCCCGTCTCTGGCCTGTCTGACTGTCTGCCTTTTGTTTCTTTAGCCGTGTTTAGGTCAAGCCAAAAAAATCAATGTGGCTCTTTACTATTGTACGAAAGTCCCTTTTTCTTTGGGAATTTGGGGTTCCTTTGAGAGATGTAGGAAATGTGGTGGCAGCAGGGGTCTAATGTGGGATGCACAGGAAACGGACCTGGGATCCCTTGTGGCCTGAAAGGGAATCTAGACATTTATGAAATCATCAATAAAGGGATCATTGTGCCTCTTAATATTTAACTTATTCTGGTAATTCATGGAAACCCTTTATTCAGAGTGAATGAAGCTTCATATTTAACCTTTTGCTCTTCTTTCTTGATCAGGGAAATGAAGACCCTATGAAGTCACCACAGGCATAAAAAGAAAATACCAGTATCTATTGGAGATTGAGGAATTTGGAAATCAAAGGGCAATAATGAAAGAAATCCTGGCGGGAAGAAGAAATCCTCTCTAGGTGCCAATCTTGTGGAACTCAATTTTGATTAGAAAGAAAAAGGTAACACTCACGTGTCTGTATCACAGTCAATCATAACTGTCAACATGGAGGAGAAACCCTATACATGTCTTGAGTGTGGAAAGAGCTTCAGTTGGAGGAACCAACTGCTACTGCATGAAAGGACTCACACTGGGGAGAAACCCTATAACTGCCTGGAGTGTGGACAGAGCTTCACTCAGAAGGGACACTTACATACACATCAAAGAACTCACACTGGGGAGAAACCCTATAACTGCCTGGAGTGTGGGCAGAGCTTTGCTCATAGTTCAGGCCTACGTTCACATCAAAGGACTCACACTGGGGAGAAACCCTATAAATGCCAGGAGTGTGGACAGAGCTTCACTCATAGTTCAGTTTTGCGTTCACATCAAAGGACTCACACTGGGGAGAAACCCTATAACTGCCTGGAGTGTGGACAGAGCTTCGCTGATAGTTCAGCACTACGTAGACATCAAAGGACTCACACTGGGGAGAAACCCTATAACTGCCTGGAGTGTGGACACAGCTTCGTTCAGAAGTCAGGCCTACGTTCGCATCAAAGGACTCACACTGGGGAGAAACCCTATAACTGCCTGGAGTGTGGGCAGAGCTTTGCTCATAGTTCAGGCCTATGTTCACATCAAAGGACTCACACTGGGGAGAAACCCTATAAATGCCAGGAGTGTGGACAGAGCTTCACTCATAGTTCAGTTTTGCGTTCACATCAAAGGACTCACACTGGGGAGAAACCCTATAACTGCCTGGAGTGTGGACAGAGCTTCACTCAGAAGGGACACTTACATACACATCAAAGAACTCACACTGGGGAGAAACCCTATAACTGCCTGGAGTGTGGGCAGAGCTTTGCTCATAGTTCAGGCCTACGTTCGCATCAAAGGACTCACACTGGGGAGAAACCCTATAAATGCCTGGAGTGTGGACAGAGCTTTGCTCAGAGGGGAAATCTACGTTCACATCAAAGAACTCACACTGGGGAGAAACCCTATAAGTGCCTGGAGTGTGGACAGAGCTATACTTGTAGTTCAGGATTACGTTCACATCAATGGACTCACACTGGGGAGAAACCCTATAACTGCCTGGAGTGTGGACACAGCTTCGTTCAGAAGTCAGGCCTACATTCGCATCAAAGGACTCACACTGGGGAGAAACCCTATAAATGCCTGGAGTGTGGACAGAGCTTTACTCAGAAGGGAAGCTTACATTCACATCAAAGGACTCACACTGGGGAGAAAACTTATATGTGCCTGGAGTGTGGACAGAGCTTTGTTCATAGTTCAAGCCTACGTAAACATCAAAGGACTCACACTGGGGAGAAACCCTTTAAATGCCTGGAGTGTGGACAGAGCTTCGCTGATAGTTCAACTCTACGTAAACATCAAAGGACTCACACTGGGGAGAAACCCTATACATGCCGGGAGTGTGGAAAGAGCTTTACTCGTAGTTCAGGTCTACATTTACATCAAAGAACTCACACTGGGGGGGGAACCATAGAAATGCATGGAGTATGGACACAGCTTTTCACAGAATAACATTATGCATAGACATCATAGAATTCAGCCTGGAGAGAATGGTGTTAATTGACACCAGAGTGTCATTCTAACAAGTAGAAATGCAACTCTTGGAAATTTTGGAAATGCAAGCTCAAAGTTGGGACATTTCATCACATGTGGTGAATTGTAGAAAGATTGAACTAAAAATACAGTGTTCCCTCACTAATCCCCGGGTTTGGGTTCCAGAACCACCCGCAATAAGTGAAAATCCGCAAAGTAGGGATGCTATATATTTCTACATTATTTTAGTAGTTATACACTATTTTAAGTCTTTATCAAGAAATCATGTGTTGATAAATCGCCTCCTTCTCCTCTTGTTGCCGCTTGGGCTCCTTTTCTCTCCCTTCGGCATCTCCTTCCTCCCTTCCTTAGGCTGTACATTGTAATTTTTTATTATTTATAGTCGTCTTTTAGAGTTTATTGAAAAACCGCAAAACAGCGAATCCGAAAAGAGCGAAGTAGTGAGGGAACTCTATATGTTCCATTCTGGAAGTAATTATATTATCTAAAGGGAGTAGAATAATGAGAGATAAAAATTAACAGATTGCCTTTGGGCAGGTATCCCTGTCGTTTGTTAGTTCAGTTGTGTGTCTATGAAGGTAACTGTTTCGCAGGTCTGTTTGTTTCTGATTTAGTTTTGTATCTCATGTAGTAGTTAGTTTCATGTGTAGTTGAAGCATTATATACAATTTCTGCCTTTTTTGTAATGTTGCTTTTAATCTCTCTTTTTTATTTATTTTTTGCCACAAAGAGGGGGATTTATAAGGGACAAAACTGCTGAAACCGTCAACTTGTTTTGTTCTGAACCCAGTTTTTGTTTCCTGTTCTTTGGATGCTGAGTGTTCAGGGAAGAGTGAGGTCTGTGAGATCAGTGAGTAGAAAACATGACACAATTTAGATAATGGTTTGTGACACAACAACAACCCTTGTAGTAGTCAATGGGATATTCTGTATGCCTTCTTTAATGTCAAGTAAGATATTTTGCTCAGATACAAAGATTTATAAAGGAAACACCACAATGGATATAAAACAATGGGAAGCGCGGGAAGCAGATTATGTGTGCTCACCACACCTCACACAGATAGGACCACGTGTGCTATAAACATGGAAGATGTGATACATTCACACCAGATACAGGAATGGGATGTCTTGGTGTTACTACTGTTCAGCTAATGTTATGGTCTGATGGAAATATAATAGAACCCGATAAACAAACATTCGGTTGAAATGTAAATGTAACATAACTTTTGTTCAAGATGATGAAACTGGGAATTTGGTGTACGTGATGGAGAATGGAGACAGTGAAATAGACTTGAAGTTTAAAAAGTTATCCATAAATATAAGATAAGGAATTAATTGGGAAAAATTAAATATACTAGTAAAAACGAATCAGCAGGTGAAGAAACATTTGGAGAGTTATGAGGAAAGAAGTAAGAAAGGTTTTGTTAGGATCCAAGAGGTTGATGGAGAACGTCAGAGCGTGGCCGCATAAGGAAGCAGCCCGACAGAACGTCACTGGTGTGATGAAATCAACGGATATTCACCCAAAGCGGCAGCAGCATGTTTACATCTATTGATGCACCCAATAGTAAGGTGAGGGCTACAAGGAGTGACTGATCGATTTTCTGTATTTGAAAACGAATTGCAATACTTAGAAACGCAATTGTGAACTGTGAGGTATGTTGACTATTGAGAGGGTTGATGGGCCAAAGTGCCTGCATTTCTATTCTATTTCTGATTGCTTTTAATTATGCATTATTAAGGTGTCTGCTTCAACTTATTCTATTAAAGATGCAACCTGCCTTCTTCCAGAGGAGAGGCAAGTGTCCGTATGTCGCCACTATGTTTCCGGAACATCTTGTGGTCGGCCGATGTGGTTAATGTGGTTAAGCTACTTACTGGAACATAAGTGAACAACATGTTTTTCTACAAATGTTGTTTATGATAAAGGAAGCACGCTTGCAACACTCTGTACTGTTCCAAAGAAATGAGGAACATGAGGATATATTGAGCTTCATTTCAAATGTTCTTCATGGCGGTCACCTTTGATTTGTCCATCCGTCTATACTGCAGTATAATAAAGGTACTTGTTTTAAACTCTGTTGGGCTCAGATTGGATCCATAGCGCTTCGGCAAAGTTCCCGGTATTTAAATCTATGTGAGCGGTTCGCTTTTCCGCTAAATATAACTATATTAAACTGATTATATACATAGAATTGACACTGAATCAGACATGTGATACAATAAAGTAGTATTGATGTATCCAGGGCGTGTGTGTAAGAAACAGGAGTGTGTTTGTGTGGGTGTTTGTGAAGAAAGAAGAAACGGGCCTCAAAAGAAAACGGAGTTCACACAAAGCGTGACATGG
Source organism: Anolis carolinensis (assembly GCF_035594765.1). NCBI lineage: Eukaryota > Metazoa > Chordata > Lepidosauria > Squamata > Anolidae > Anolis > Anolis carolinensis. The sequence goes on along the minus strand of NW_026943828.1, from coordinate 5,414,382 downwards.
GACGGACTTGGGCGGTGAAGAGTGAGGCTTGTCAGCTCCAACGGGATGGGAGGAAGGGGCTGCGCAGAAAGGCCGGGGGAGATGGCCTGAGGAGACGGAGTGGCCGCTGGAAGGCCGGAGCTAGCCTCTTGCCCCCCGGGGCTGGTGTGACCCACTTGGATCGGGGGGGGGGGGAGCTGCATTCAAGGGAGTGTGAGATCCTGCCCCCTCTCCTCCTTCGGAAACTGCTTTTTCCCCAAAAATGCCTGCGAGTTGGTCCTCTCTCTCTCTCTTTCCTCCAGGCTGGTGCAGGCAGATGCTACAGAGAGTAAGGGATTTAGAGCAAATTGTAAGGCTTGTCAGCTCCAACTGTGTTGGTGTGGGTTAGTCTTCTTTGAAAGAGAGCCCAGGCACACAAGGGCTGAAGATCCCATACGGCTTTAATGTTCAGAATACAAGAGTCTGCTCCACTGCCTGTGTATATAGGCCTAGCTACAGTATCATCGGGAGCCTCCGGTGGCTCAGTGTGTTAAAGCGCTGAGCTGCTGAACTTGCAGACCGAAAGGTCCCAGGTTCAAATCCAGGGAGCAAAGTGAGTGCCCGCTGTTAGCTCCAGCTTCTGCCAACCTAGCAGTTAGAAAACATGCAAATGTGAGTACTACATCAATAGGTATCGCTCCGGCAGGAAGGTAACAGCGTTCCATGCGGTCACGCCGGCCACATGACCTTGGAGGTGTCTACAGACAACGCCAGCTCTTCAGCTTAGAAATGGAGATGAGCACCAACCCCCAGAGTCGGACACGACTGGACTTAACGTCTGCGAAACCTTTACCGTACCATCAATCACTCTAGAGTCCCTTTCCCCCCACCTCAGGGCAATTGAGTTTTATGGCTGGTTCGTATGTCCTATCCTCCCTTTTGGCCCATGGCCTTGTGCTCTGTGTCAGCGCTTTGTGTCCGGAGATGGCATGAGATGGGGATCACAACATGAAGCGAGGAACCAACAAGGCGTCTCTCACCTGGCAAGACGGAACGAGGGTCCAGTAAGGCGTATCCGAATAACAATGGACAATAACGTGTGCAGGTGGGACCCATAAGCCCTACAGCCTGAGATGGAGAATGTTTTGAAACCATGCCATAAGAATGGAAAGAACAGCACGTTCCCTGAAAGAAGGACTAAACTTTAGGGCATCCAATGCAGGGGCCTCAAAGATTCAGCACGCTTTCCGGACCTGTGACTACGGAGCGTCCACACCTGTCGGGAGAACCTGATCACCTCTTCCGGGCAGGGCCTGTGTTTGTGAGTATGGATGTATGCATGTGCGTGTGGGTGAGAGCTCTCTCTAGATGTGATTTTGATATGATTCTGATGTGATGATCAATAAATGTTACATGAAAAGTGTTAAAACCAAATTTGGTCTCTAAAAGCACCTCACTGATCCCTCTGCTGCTGCTCAGTCGTTTAGTCGTCTCCGACTCTTCGTGACCTCATGGACCAGTCCAGGCCAGAGCTCCCTGTCGGCTGTCACCGCCCCCAGTTCCTTCAAGGTCGAGCCAGTCCCTTCAAGGACACCGTCCATCCATCTTGCCCTTGGTCGGCCTCTCTTCCTTTTTCCTTCCATTTTCCCCAGCATCGTGATCTATTCCAAGCTTTCCTGTCTCCTCATGATGTGGCCAAAATACTTCAGCTTTGCCTCTCATCTCCTTCCCTGCAGTGAGCAGCCACTCGGCATTATTTCCTGGGGGATGGACTGGTCGGATCTTCTTGCCAAGGTCCAAGGCACGCTCAGGATTTTCCTCACGATTCCCTAAACACTCTGCATCCATCAAAAGAACAGGAACCCTTTGGGTTCGTAACACTGGTATTATTATTCTATTACAGTAGAGTCTCACTTATCCAACATAAACGGGCCGGCAGAATGTTGGATAAGCGAATATGTTGGATAATAAGGAGGGACTGAGGAAAAGCCTATTAAACATCAAATTAGGTTATGATTTTAAAAATTAAGCACCAAAACATCATGTTACACAACAAATTTGACAGAAAAAGTAGTTCAATACTCAGTACTGCTATGTAGTAATTACTGTATTTATGAACTTAGCACCAAAATATCACAATGTATTGAAAACATTTATTACAAAAATGCGTTGGATAATCCAGAACGTTGGATAAGTGAGACTCTACTGTTTATATTATTGTTATATCACTATATTCTATTATTGTATTTTATTATTATATTATTTATTATAGGATTATTCTATATTATATTCTTTATTTTTCTAATTATTTTCATATTATTATATTGTTCTGTTGTTTCTTCATTCGGTCCCTTCCGACTCTTGGTGACCTCATGGACCAGTCCAGGCCAGAGCTCCCTGTCGGCAATCACTGCCCCCAGTTCCTTCAAGGTCAAGCCAGTCACTTCAAGGACACCGTCCATCCATCTTGCCCTTGGTCGGCCTCTCTTCCTTTTTCCTTCCATTTTCCCCAGCATCGTGATCTATTCCAAGCTTTCCTGTCTCCTCATGATGTGGCCAAAATATTTCAGCTTTGCTTCTAATATCCTTCCCTCCAGTGAGCAGCCACTGGGCATTATTTCCTGGAGGACGGACTGGTTGGATCTTCTTGCCAAGGTCCAAGGCACGCTCAGGATTTTCCTCACGATTCCCTAAACACTCTGCATCCCTTTGGGTTCATAACACTTGTATTATTATTATTCTATTACAGTAAAGTCTCACTTATCCAACATAAACGGGCCGGCAGAATGTTGGATAAGCGAATATGTTGGATAATAAGGCCTTCCTTATTATCCCTATTAAGGAAACGCCTATTAAACATCAAATTAGGTTATGATTTTAAAAATTAAGCACCAAAACATCATGTTATCACAAATTTGACAGAAAAAGTAGTTCAATATGCAGTAATGCTATGTAGTAATTACTGTATTTACGAATTTAGCACCAAAATATCACGATGTATTGAAAACATTTACTACAAAAATGCGTTGGATAATCCAGAACGTTGGATAAGTGAGACTATACTGTAATATGTTTATATTATTGTTATATTACTATATTCTATTACTGTATTTTATTATTATATTATTTATTATAGGATTATTCTATATTATATTCTTTATTTTTCTATTCTATTTTCATATTATTATATTGTTCTGTTGTTTCTTCGTTCTGTCCCTTCCGACTCTTGGTGACCTCCTGGACCAGCCCAGGCCAGAGCTCCCTGTCGGCCCAGGCCACCCGCACCTCCTTCAAGGTGAAGTTAATTTCTTCAAGGATGCCATCCACCCACCTTGCTCTTGGTCGGCCTCTCTTCCTTTTTCCTTCCATTTCCCCCAGCATCGTGATCTATTCCAAGCTTTCCTGTCTTCTCATGATGTGGCCAAAGGGCTTCACCTTTGCCTCTCATCTGCTTCCCTCCAGTGAGCAGTCAGTCGGGCCTTCTTTCCTGGAGGATGGACTGGTTGGATCTTCTCGCGGTCCAAGGCACTCTCAGGACTTTCTTCCAACACCACAGTTCTTCCTTCGCTCAGCCTTCCTTATGGCCCAGCTCTCTCTCGCATCCATAGGTCACTACTGGGAATACCATTGCCTTAGCTACGTGGACCTTCGTTGCCAGTGTGATGCCTCTACGTAAAGGGAAAGGTTTTCCCCTGATGTTAAGTCCGGTCGTGTCTGACTCTGGGGGTTGGTGCTCATCTCCATTTCTAAGCCGAAGAGCCAACGTTCGTAGACACCTCCAAGGTCCTGTGGTCACTGGCATGACTGCATGGAGCACCAATGTTACATTCCTGCCGGAACGATACCTATTGATCTACTCACATTTGCATGTTTCCGAACTGCTAGGTTGGCAGAAGCTGGGGCTGGAATGGTCACTACCCTCACCCAAACCCCTCCAGTCATCAAATCTCGGCATATCAGGTCTGTGTGCCAAGTTGGGCCCAGATCCATCCGTGTTTGGGTTCACAGTGCTCTCTGGATGGAGGTGAACTACAACTCCCCCAAATCAAGGTGAATTCCCCCCAAAGGCCTCCAGTATTTTTGCTGGTCACGGGGGTTCTGTGGGCCAAGTGAGTTCCAGGTCCATCATTGCTAGAGTTCAGAGTGCTGTTAGATTGCGGGTGAACTATACATCCCAGTCCCTACAACTCATAGAAACCATGGTGAATTCTCCCCAGACCCCCCCCCCCCCCTCTCTAGTATGTTCTGCTGCTGACCAGTTCCTGTGTTTGCTGTGCGCCATAGAAAAGGATAGGACATAGAAGGGAATTGGCATGGTCCCGCCCACTGCCTCTCCCTTAACCCTTTCCTATTCTTTCCTTTGGCACACAGCAACTGGAGATTGAGGTCTGGGGAGTCCTGACCCTGACTGAGAGGAGTCGTAGGGAGTGGAACGTATAGTTCTGCTGCAATCCAAGAGCCCTGTGAACACCATCAACGAAGGGCCTGGAACTTACTTGGCACACAGACCCAACACGGCCACCTTGGCATACTGGGCCAGGCTGCGGTGCAGCCGGTTAGCAGCCATCTGCAATAAATCACGACTGACTGAGAGGTTGTGGGTTCGAAGGCCGGGTCAGATTGAGTTCCCGACCATTAAGAGCCTGGCTCGCTGCTCACGTAAGCAGCTTGAAAGACAGGTGCATCTGTGGAATAGGGCCCGGGTTGTGGCGCAGGCTGGTGAGCAGCCAGCTGCAACAAATCACTCTGACCAAGAGGTCATGAGTTCGAGGCCAGCTCGGAGCCTGTCAGACCCCTGGCAGCAGGGCACCAAGAACCATACACGGAGGCCAATCTCTATCTAATATCTTTATTAAGGAAATGTATAAAAGTAATAAAAACAAGTGAAGAATATAGTTCAGAAGCAGACCTTTCAAATGAGGTCAGAAATAGTCCAAAAATGCAATGTCCAATAAATGATATTAGAGTTCAAATTTTAAATCCAATACCGAAACACACACTATTGCCAAGCAATAGTGTGGGGAAATGCCAGAGTCTTAGAAGTCCAAGGAAGCTTGACAACAAGGCTGGAAATAGTCTTGGTTCTTTAACAAGGTCCGTGACTAGAAACAAGGTAAACAATGAATCTTGGAACAAGGTCCGTGACTAGAAACAAGGCAAACAGTGAATCTTGGAACAAAGACCGTGGTTAACAGCAAGGCAAGGCAGTACTTGAATTCTTGATCCGGGAAGCAAGGAACTGGGGTTACGAAGTCCACACACGAATTCACTCCTGAAGCAGCTCTGTTGACTCCGCAAAGATTCTCCTGCGTCAGGCACCTATATTGGGTCTCGTTTTCCCGCCAACAACCTCTTTCCCTAGAGAACGGGAAGCGAAACCCAACTTTGTCCAGATGCAAGACTCCTTAGAATTTCCCAAGGGAAGCAGGTCTAATCAGCCTGTTGTTTGGCTGCAATCCGTAAACTCCTGCGATTCTGTTCCCTGACTCCTCTGTCAGCACAATAGGATTCTCTCCTAGGGAACGGAGGCGAAGAATGCCCAAGGTCTGTTTTACTGAATTCTTGGGTACAAACATCAACATCCGGCAGGTGAAAAGACTCCGGCTCATGTTGAACCGGCGAAAACCCCATGTTTTCGTCTTCATCTGCCTCGATGGCACTAGGAACAGGACTACAAGGCCCATGAGGCATCACAACGACCAACTTTGCCTTGCCTTGTTATCCTAGCCTCGGACATTGAACCTGGGACTCTTGAAAGACCTTGCTCATTTCCCCACTCCAACTGCTTGGAAGTTTGAGTGTGTTTCGGTTGTTGTATTTAAAACTTTGAACTCTAATACTGGACATCTAACTTTATATTATTGGACTATATTTGACCTTTCCTAAAAGGACTATTGCTGGACTAAATACTCCGCTTATTTTTGTTTGACTCTTTTATTTCCTTAATAAAGATATTAGATTGTTTATTGGCCTCCGTGTCTGGTTCCCAGTGCTCTCGCAGCTTAGAGGCGTCACAACAGCATAAGCGAGTGAGTAGCTCTTGCCTCCTATGCAGTGGCTCCTGACATCAGGATACAGCGTTCCCTTGCTTTTCGCGCCCTCGCTGTTTCACGTTTTTTTAAATAAACACTAAAATAATAGCATAAATCATAAATTAATATTATAAATCCCTCCTTCTACTTCCTTCCTAAGGAGAAGCCTCAGGAAGGGAGAGAAGAAGAGGCCGAAGCGGCTTTGTTTTCGCATCACAAGGCAGCGGCAGGAGTGCGCATGCGCATGCTTCAGAGGCGAGGAGGGGACAGAGACAACACAAATATAGCATCCCTACTTGGCGGATTTTCACTTTCCGCGCGTGGTCTTGGAACGTAACCCCGCGATAAGTGAGGGAAGACTGTAGCATAAGCGAGCAGGTAGCTCTTGCCTGCCACTCAGTGGCCACAGAGGGAATGGCACCCTCCACGGAGGCTCCTCCTCCTCCTCCTCCGCCTTCTTCGGGCCTTTCTTGAGAGAGGGGAGGGGGGAGGGACACCTAGCCTGACCCTCCGCCCAAACTGCAAAGAATGACAGGAATCATAGAATCATAGAATAGTAGAGTTGGAAGAGACCTCATGGGCCATCCAGTCCAACCCCCTGCTAAGAAGCAGGAAATCGCATTCAAAGCACCCCCGACAGATGGCCATCCAGCCTCTGCTTAAAAGCCTCCAAGGAAGGAGCCTCCACCACAGCCCGGGGGAGAGAGTTCCACTGTCGAACAGCCCTCACAGTGAGGAAGTTCTTCCTGATGTTCAGGTGGAATCTCCTTTCCTGTAGTTTAAAGCCATTGTTCCGTGTCCTAGTCTGCAGGGCAGCAGAAAACAAGCTCCCTCCCTCCTCCCTATGACTTCCCTTCACGTATTTGTACATGGCTATCATGTCTCCTCTCAGCCTTCTCTTCTGCAGGCTAAACATGCCCAGCTCTTTAAGCCGCTCCTCATAGGGCTTGTTCTCCAGACCCTTAATCATTTTAGTCGCCCTCCTCTGGACGCTTTCCAGCTTGTCAACATCTCCCTTCAACTGTGGTGCCCAGAATTGGACACAGTGTGATTCCAGGTGTGGTCTGACCAAGGCAGAATAGAATAAGGGGGAGCATGACTTCCCTGGATCTAGACGCTATTCCCCTATTGATGCAGGACAGAATCCCGTTGGCTTTTTTAGCTGCCGCATCACATTGTTGGCTCGTGTTTAACTTGTTGTCCACAAGGACTCCAAGGTCTTTTTCGCACACACTGCTGTCAAGCCAGGCGTCCCCCATTCTGTATCTTAGATTTCCATTTTTTCTGCCGAAGTGAAGTATCTTGCATTTGTCCCTGTTGAACTTCATTTTGTTAGTTTTGGCCCATCTCTCTAGTCTGTCAAGATCGTTTTGAATTCTGCTCCTGTCTTCTGGAGTGTTAGCTATCCCTCCCAGTTTTGTGTCGTCTGCAAACTTGATGATCGTGCCTTCTAACCCTTCGTCTAAGTCGTTAATAAAGATGTTGAACAGAACCGGGCCCAGGACGGAGCCCTGCGGCACTCCACTTGTCACTTCTTTCCATGATGAAGATGAGGCATTGGTGAGCACCCTTTGGGTTCGTTCGCTTAGCCAATTACAGATCCACCTAACCGTAGTTTTGTCTAGCCCACATTTTACTAGTTTCCTTGACAGAAGGTCGTGGGGGACTTTGTCGAAGGCCTTACTGAAATCCAGGTACGCTACATCCACAGCATTCCCTGTATCGACCCAACTCGTAACTCTATCGAAAAAAGAGATCAGATTAGTCTGGCATGACTTGCCTTTGGTAAATCCATGTTGACTATTAGCAATGACCGCATTTGTTTCTAAGTGTTTGCAGACCACTTCCTTAATGATCTTTTCCAGAATTTTGCCTGGTATTGATGTGAGGCTGACCAGACGGTAATTGTTTGGGTCGTTCTTTTTTCCCTTCTTGAAGATAGGGACCACATTCGCCCTCCTCCAATCTGCTGGGACTTCTCCCGTTCTCCAAGAACTCTCGAAGATAATTGCCAGTGGTTTTGAAATAACTTCCGCTAATTCCTTCAATACTCTTGGATGTAGCTGTTCTGGCCCTGGGGACTTGAATTCGTTTAGAGTGGCCAGGTGTTCCTGGACAGCTTGTTTCCCTATTTGGGGTTGGATTTCCCCCAATCCTTCGTCCATTCCATGTTGCTGAGGTTGAAGATGGCTTTCTTTTTGTGAGAAGACCGAGGCAAAGAAGGCATTAAGTAGTTCTGCCTTTTCCCTGTCCCCTGTCGCCATCACCCCATCTTCTCCTTGCAATGGCCCTATGGCCTCCTTTTCCTTTATATATTACTATATTGAACTATATCACTATACTGTAATATTATATGTAATATATCACATATAATTAATATTATATGGTATTATTATTAGTATTATATTGTATAAAATGATATTATTATCAATATCATAGGTATATACAATATATTATTAAAACGAATATAAAAATATTATATTATAAATGAGGGTGGGGGCCAGGTAAATGACCTTGGAGGGCCGCATCCGGCCCCCGGGCCTTAGTTTGGGGACCCCTGTTCTAGAGTATTTACTTTGCGGTTTGAGGTATAATTATAAGGTAAACCGAAGCCGCTTGGGTAGCCAGACCTGGAGATAGCCATTTTCCCCCAGCGTGCCTTCACAGTAATCATCTTCTGTTTATAGCAGTAGCCAAGGCCTCGGCAGTTGAGTGATATCACCCTTCCTTCTAGATCTGCCTTAACCATGTGGAGGTGCCAGAGTTTGGGGAGATAGAATACCAGGGCCTTTCTTTTGGAAGTTCCCACGGAAGCCAATTCTTCTCCCAGTCGTTTTTGTTTTCAGCCTTACAGAATCAAGGGATAACCTTTCAGGCCATGTGGAGACCCCTTGAAGGTTCTTCCCAAAGGCATCCAAGGAAGACCTTTTCTCTCCGTGGCCTCCAGTTTTCTTAGGATTTCCCCTGGACGGAGGAAAAAGAAGGAAAGGGGGAAGTGGGCAAAGGTGAAGGGAGTCGGCAGGAAGGAGGCTTTGTGGCTGGAGCTGTTCATAGAATCATAGAATCATAGAATAGTAGAGTTGGAAGAGACCACATGGGCCATCTAGTCCAACCCCCTGCCAAGAAGCAGGAAATCGCATTCAAAGCACCCCCGACAGATGGCCATCCAGCCTCTGCTTAAAAGCCTCCAAAGAAGGAGCCTCCACCACGGCCCCGGGGAGAGAGTTCCACTGTCGAACAGCCCTTCTCACTGTGAGGAAGTTCTTCCTGATGTTCAGGTGGAATCTCCTTTCCTGTAGTTTGAAGCCATTGTTCCATTGCGTCATACCTTATTTGCAGTGCAAAACAACGACAATAACAATGAAAGAACAATACAATATTTAAAAATGAAAATAATTTTAACCAACATAAACCTATCAGGATTTCAATAGGAAGTGTGGGCCTGCTTCTGACCAATGAGATAGTCAGGTTAATTAGGATTGTTGTTGTTGTGTGTTTTCAAGTCATTTCAGACTTTGGGCGAGCTTAAGACCAACATTATTTATTTATTCATTTACTACATTTATTTACTACATTTATATCCCACCCTAATCATCCCGAAGGGAACTCAGAGCAGCTGTATGTACATACAGTATATTATATTATTAGCATAGCACAATATTAGCATTATCATAGAATCATAGAATAGTAGAGTTGGAAGAGACCACATGGGCCATCCAGTCCAACCCCCTGCTAAGAAGCAGGAAATCGCATTCAAAGCACCCCCAACAGATGGCCATCCAGCCTCTGCTTAAAAGCCTCCAAGGAAGGAGCCTCCACCACGGCCCCGGGGAGAGAGTTCCACTGCCGAACAGCCCTTCTCACAGTGAGGAAGTTCTTCCTGATGTTCAGTTGGAATCTCCTTTCCTGTAGTTTGAAGCCATTGTTCCCTTGCGTCCTAGTCTGCAGGGCAGCAGAAAACAAGCTTGCTCCCTCCTCCCTTTGACTTCCCTTCACGTATTTGTACATGGCTCTCATCATGTCTCCTCTCAGCCTTCTCTTCTGCAGGCTAAACATGCCCAGCTCTTTAAGCCGCTCCTCATAGGGCTTGTTCTCCAGACCCTTAATCATTTTAGTCGCCCTCCTCTGGACGCTTTCCAGCTTGTCAACATCTCCCTTCATCTGCGGTGCCCAAAATTGGACACAGTGTGATTCCAGGTGTGGTCTGACCAGGGCCGGCCGGAGAGATTTTTTGATGTAAAGCGGGGGCGCTGAAAAGCGCCCCCGCCACCGGCGCCCTGGCCCCGCCCAGCGTGCCCTGGCCCCGCCTCCCACGCTGCGTGGGAGGCGGGGCCAGGGCGAATAGTGAGGGGGCGGGGCCAGAGTTGGCCCCGCCCCCCGTGCCCTGGCCCCGCCTCCCACGCAGCGTGGGAGGCGGGGCCAGGGCACGCTGGGCGGGGGGGCGGTGTCAGAGCTGGCCCCGCCTCCCACGTTACCCCCGCTCGCCCGTCTGGCCTTGTGTAGCAGGCCAGACTCAGCGGAGGTTTCTCCAGGCCGCGATTGCGGCCTGGAGGAACCTCCGCTGAGTCTGGCCTGCTACAAAAGGCCAGACGGGCGAGCGGGGGTAACGTGGGAGGCGGGGCCAGCTCTGACGCCGCTCCCCCCCCCCCGCCCAGCGTGCCTTGGCCCTGCCTCCCACGCAACGTGGGAGGCGGGGCCAGGGCACGCTGGGCGGGGGGGGCGGCGTCAGAGCTGGCCCCGCCTCCCACGTTACCCCCGCTCGCCCGTCTGGCCTTGTGTAGCAGGCCAGACGGGCGAGCGGGGGTAACGTGGGAGGCGGGGCCAGCTCTGACGCCGCTCCCCCCCCCCCCCCCGCCCAGCGTGCCTTGGCCCTGCCTCCCACGCAACGTGGGAGGCGGGGCCAGGGCACGCTGGGCGGGGGGGCGGCGTCAGAGCTGGCCCCGCCTCCCACGTTACCCCCGCTCGCCCGTCTGGCCTTGTGTAGCAGGCCAGACGGGCGAGCGGGGGTAATGTGGGAGGCGGGGCCAGCTCTGACGCCGCTCCCCCCCCCCCGCCCAGCGTGCCTTGGCCCTGCCCCACGCAACGTGGGAGGCGGGGCCAGGGCACGCTGGGCGGGGGGGGCGGCGTCAGAGCTGGCCCCGCCTCCCACGTTACCCCCGCTCGCCCGTCTGGCCTTTTCTAGCAGGCCAGACGGGCCAGGGCGCACTGGGCGGGAGGCGGGGCACCGTCAGGGCGGTGCCCCGCCTCCCGCCCAGCCTGACGGCGCCCCCCCGGGCCTGCGCCCGAGGCGGCGGCGTCAGCTGCCGCATGAGTGGGGCCGGCCCTGGGTCTGACCAAGGCAGAATAGAATAAGGGGGAGCATAACTTCCCTGGATCTAGACGCTATTCCCCTATTGATGCAGGACAGAATCCCATTGGCTTTTTTAGCAGCCGCATCACATTGTTGGCTCATGTTTAACTTGTTGTCCACGAGGACTCCAAGGTCTTTTTCGCACACACTGCTGTCAAGCCAGGCGTCCCCCATTCTGTATCTTAGATTTCCATTTTTTCTGCCGAAGTGAAGTATCTTGCATTTGTCCCTGTTGAACTTCATTTTGTTAGTGTCGGCCAATCATCTCTCTAGTCTGTCTAGATCGTTTTGAATTCTGCTCCTGTCTTCTGGAGTGTTAGCTATCCCTCCCAGTTTTGTGTCGTCTGCATTGGTGACGACGCATTGGTGAGCACCCTTTGGGTTCGTTTGCTTAGCCAATTACAGATCCACCTAACCGTAGTTTTGTCTAGCCCACATTTTACTAGTTTGTTTGCCAGAAGGTCGTGGGGGACTTTGTCGAAGGCCTTACTGAAATCCAGGTACGCTACATCCACAGCATTCCCTGTATCGACCCAACTTGTAACTCTATCGAAAAAAGAGATCAGATGAGTCTGGCATGACTTGTTTTTGGTAAATCCGTGTTGACTATTAGCAATGACCGCATTTGTTTCTAAGTGTTCGCAGACCACTTCCTTAATGATCTTTTCCAGAATCTTGCCTGGTATTGATGTGAGGCTGACCGGACATTGGTAATTGTTTGGGTCGTTCTTTTTTCCCTTCTTGAAGATAAATAGGGACCACATTCGCCCTCCTCCAATCTGCTGGGACTTCTCCCGTTCTCCAAGAACTCTCGAAGGAAGAGGAAAGAGAATAGGCACGGCCAGTCTGATAAATATTCTGATGATTGACAGAGAACCTCAGTAGCCAGAGGTTATGGCTATCTTTAAATGGTGCTTGCTTTAAGTATTTAAATGGTTTCATTTTGAGGGGGGGTCGTAGGATAAACTGCCAAAGAGAAAAGGAGGAGGCGAAAGAAATATGTGTTTATTACGAAACAGGCCATCTGGTTTCCATTTGAGAGTAGGACCGGGGAAAACAGGAAACAGGGACCAGATGTTTCCAGTAAACTCCCTGGCAAGAAGATTAGGTCGTTTCCAAGAAGAGAGAAGTGGGAAACAGGAAAGTTACGAAATAATAATACCATATTTGTAATAGGAAGTAGCTATGCTTGCACGCGTGGACACCTCGTGTAATGCTATGTCACCCAATCAATTGTTGCATGTACAGGAAGATGTATCCAATGAGAAGTTGGCTGATGTAATTGATGTAATCGTGAGGCTATAAAAAGCCCCTTTAATTGCCAAAGGGCGCGGCAGTGTTTTCTAATAATAATAATAATAATAATAATAATAATAATAATAATAATAATAAAACTTTATTTATACCCCGCCACCATCTCCCCAATGGGGACTCGGGGAGGCTAACATGGGGCCATGCCCAGAGCAATACAACATAATAAAATATAGAAACAACATATCATAACACCATTTAAAATACAATAAATAATAATAAACAGAACATCAAGAAATCAAAAAAACAATAAAGCAAGGGCAGGCCGCGTGAACACAGAGATAAAACCCGGAGTGAGAGGGACAGAGGAGTACTCCACTAAGGGCAGGGACATTTGGAAGGGGTAAACTAGAGGATAGATGTTCGGAGGGGAGTAATACGGAGATCTATGACAGAAATTACTCACCGAAAGCACAGCGGAAGAGCCATGTTTTCAATTCTTTCCTAAAAGCTAACAGAGTGGGAGCTTGCCTTATTTCAGTAGGCAGTGAGTTCCACAGTCGGGGGCCACAGCAGAGAAGGCCCTCTCCCTTGTACTTACAAGGCGAGCCTGGGATATAGGCAATGGTGATAACAGGGCCTCCCCGGATGATCGCAAAGAACGGGCAGGTTTATGGAAGGAGATACGGTCACGGAGGTAGGTGGGTCCCAAACCGTTCAGGGCTTTATAGATGACTAGCTGTGCCCGGCCACGCGTTGCTGTGGCGAAGTATGGTGGTATGGGAAATAAAGTATTGAGGAATTGGTGGTAGTTAAGGTCAAGGGTCCCTGTTACCAGGTGAGTGTACAGCGGAATCAGCAGCGTCCAGTTAACACCATGTGCAAAAGACTCAGACCAGGCAGAGGAATTGAATGAACAAAAGGAAACTTTACTTGTTGAGTTGAAGTCAAATAAACAGTTCAGCAATCATACAATGTCCATGTAGTTGCATAGGATCAATAACTAATCAATCAGCATTCAAAATATATCCATATATAAACTGCTACTTGACTGTAGCTATTAGAGAGCCTGTCTTTTTCTGTGGTCTCCCAGCATGCTCAAATTCCAACTGTCAAATCCAGCCATCTGCCATCAAACCGATACATTGTTGTTTTAGGTGTGGCTTATCTCTCTGCAAAGCTGAGCTCTTTTGCAGAGATCTGCAAACATCTTTGCAAGGATTTCTTTACACACACACATAGCAATTTGGCGCAATAGTCCCCTGGGCTGAGTGGGTTGCTAGGAGACCAAGTGAGCGGAGCTTAGCCTTCTAACTGGCAGCAATTGGATAAAAACAATTATTCTTCTCCCTCTAATTAGGACTTTTTCTTTTCTTTTTGTTGTATCAACCTACAGGCATGGATGAGGGGTTGTGCTGTCAATTTCCAAGGTTGTGGGGTGTTTACTTTCGTTGTTTTGTCCGCTGCCGTGATGCCATCACTCTTTTATATATATAGATGGTCTGCACCTTGAATTGGGACCGGAAGATGAACGGCAGCCAGTGGAGCTCCTTAAACAAGGGAGTGGATCTCTCCCTGTAATTTGCCCCTGTTATTAATCTGGCAGCCGAGCGTTGGACCAATTGTAATTTCCGGGCCGTCTTCAAGGGAAGCCCCACGTAGAGCGCATTACAGTAGTCCAGTCTAGAGGTAACGAAGGCATGCACCACCGTGGTCAAGTCAGACTTCACGAGGTATGGTCGCAGTTGGCGCACAAGTTTGAGTTGTGCAAAGGCCCTCCCGGCCACCGCCGACACCTGCGCCTCAAGCGTCAGCGCTGAATCGCTATGCCAGGGGTCCCCAAACTAAGGCCCGGGGGCCGGATGCGGCCCTCCAAGGTCATTTAACTGGCCCCCGCCCTCAGTTTTATAATATAATATTTTATATCTGTTTTAATAATATAATATATTGTATATACATATAATATTGATAATATTATGTTATACAATATAATACTAATAGTAATACCATATAATAATATTAATTATATGTTATATATTACATAGAATATAATAGTATAGAGGTATAGTTCAATATAGTAATATATAATGCTCATATTGTGTTATGCTAATAATATAATGTATTGTATGTACAGCTGCTCTGAGTCCCCTTCGGGGTGAGAAGGGCGGGATATAAATGTAGTAAATAAATGCAGTAAATAAATAATTAATTTTAGACTTAGGCTTGGCCAAAGTCTGAAATGACTTGAAGGCAACAACAATCCTAATTAACTTGACTATCTCATTGGCCAGTAGTAGGCCCACACTTTCAACTGAAATCCTAATAGGTTTATGTTGGTTAAAATTGTTTTCATTTTTAAATATTGTATTGTTCTTTCGTTGTTGTTGTTGTTGCACTACAAATAAGATATGTGCAGTGTGCACAGGAATTTGTTTGTATTTTTTTTCCAAATGATAATTCGGCCCCTCAACAGTCTGAAAGATTGTGGACCGGCCCTCGGCTTCAAAAGTTTGGGGACCCCTGCGCTATGCTATGCTAACTGTCTGCCGTCTTCTGATCAGTAGGAATAAACTGTGAAAATTTGCTTCTGACCTATTTGATTTTATCTACAGTTGGCAAAATCCCGTTGGGTTTTTGAAGGACCAGTTTCCCCTTCAATTTGATATGTTAATTAGATTTTTTTTTTTAATATCAGGATATGATGTTTTAATTGATTACGTATTGTGGTCAGATGTATTTGCAACAAAGATCCAGGACATACTGAAACCCGACGGAACAGTAATGCAATGGGAGGAGCCAAACTGGTGATTATGGAGAGGGTTATCTAAAAAGTTAAGAGCAGGGGTCCTCAAACTTTTTAAGCCGAGGGCCGGTCCACAATCCTTCAGACTGTTGAGGGGCCGGATTATCATTTGAAAAAAAAATACAAACAAATTCCGATGCACACTGCACATGTCTTATTTGTAGTGCAAAAACAACAACAACAACAACAATGAAAGAACCATACAATATTTAAAAATGAAAACAATTTTAACCAACATACATTTATCAGGATTTCAATGGGAAGTGTGCTCCTGCTTCTGGCCAATGAGATAGTCAAGTTAATTAGGATTGTTGTTGTTGTTGTTGTTGTTGTTATTGTTGTTGTTGTGTGCCTTCAAGACATTTCAGACTTTGGGCAAGCCTAAGTCTAAAATGTATTTATTTATTATTTATTTATTTACTGAATTTATTTACTACATTTGTATCACACCCTTCTCACCCCAAAGGGGACTCAGAGTGGCTTACAAATTATATGTGCATACAATATATTATATTATTAGCATAGCACAATATTAGCATTATATATTACTATATTGAACTATACCACTATACTGTAATATTATTAGCAATATTATATGTAACTAGCTGTGCCCGGCCACGCGTTGCTGTGGCGAAGTCTGGTGGTCTGGGAAATAAAGTATTGAGGAATTGGTGGTTGTTAAGGTCAAGGGTAAAGGTTTTCCCCAGACATTAAGTCCAGTCGTGTCTGACTCTGGAGGTTGGTGCTCATCTCCATTTCTAAGCCGAAGAGCCGGCGTTGTCCGTAGACTCCTCCAAGGTCATGTGGGATGACTACATGGAGCGGCGTTACCTTCCCGCCGGAGCAGTACCTATTGATGCACTCACATTTGCATGTTTTCGAACTTCTGGGTTGGCAGAAGCTGGAGCTAACAGTGGGGGCTCTCTCCGCTCCCCCAATTCAAACCTGTGGCCTTTTGGTCCAGAAGTTCAACAGCTCAGCGCTTTAACACGCTGCGCCATCAGGGGATATTATTTCCTAAAGGTTGTGAATATACAATATTTCTGATTGGTTTTTTTTGTTTGTTGGAGGCAAGTATGAATGCTGCAATTAGGAAAAATGATTAGGATGTAATGGCCTTGCAGCTTTAAAGCCTGGCTGTTTCCTCCCTGAGTGAATTTTTTGTTGGGAGGTGTTAGCTGGCCCTGATTGTTTCCTGTCTGGAATTCCCTTGTTTTCAGAGTGGTGTTGTTTGCGATATTTTATGTGCTTCTACTGTCTGTGGCCCTGAGAAAACAGAGGATTTTCCAGACTTTGATGATGGGAATAGTTTGTTGGGAGATGTTAGCTGGCCCTGATTGTTTCCTGTCTGGAATACCCTTGTTTTCAGAGTGATGTTGTTTGCGATATTTTATGTGCTTCTACTGTCTGTGGCCCTGAGAAAACAGGATTTGCCAGACTTTGATGATGGGAATACTTTGTTGGGAGGTGTTAGCTGGCCCTGATTGTTTCCTGTGTGGAATTCCCCTGTTTATTTACTGTCCTGGTTTTAGAGATTATATTGTTCTGCATTATTCTATCCCAGTAATTATTTCATATTAAAGAAGAATCTCACTTATCCAACATTCGCTTATACAATGTTCTGGATTATCCAACGCAGTCTGCCTTTTCATAATCAATGTTTTTGTAGTCAGTGTTTTAAATTCATTGTGATATTTTAGTGGTAAATTTGTAAATACAGTACAGTAGAGTCTCACTTATCCAACATAAACGGGCCGGCAGAACGTTGGATAAGCGAATATGTTGGATAATGAGGAATTAAGGATAACCCTATTAAACATCAAATTAAGTTATGATTTTACAAATTAAGCACCAAAACATCATGTTAGACAACAAATTTGTCAGAAAAAGTAGTTCAGTACACAGTAATGCTATATAGTAATTACTGTATTTATGAATTTAGCACCAAAATATCACGATATATTGAAAGCATTGACTACAAAAATGCGTTGGATAATCCAGAACGTTGGATAAGTGAGACTCTACTGTAAATACTACATAGCATTACTGCGCATGGAACTACTTTTTCTGTCAAATTTGTTGTATAATATGATGTTTTGATGCTTAATTTGTATAACGATTACCTAATTTGATGTTTAATTGGCTTTTCCTTAATCCCTTCTTATTATCCAACATATTCACTTATCCTGCCGGCCTGTTTATGTTGGATAAGTGAGACTCTACTGTATATTGATAATCTTAAATTATCTGCTTAGAACTGGATTATATGAGGCCCCTTCTTCACAGCTGTATAAAATGCACACTGAAGTGGATTATATGGTAGTGTGGAGTCCAGATAATCCAGTGCAAAGCAGATAATGTAAGATTATAAATGGGTTATAGAGCTGTGTGGAAGGGCCTTGAGTCTACACTGCCATATAATCCAGTGCAAATCAGATAATCTGTGGAAGAAGCCTAAGTGAAGCCTAAATCTGCCTGTCCCCTAACTGAAGCCTGGCTGTCCCTTGGCTGGTTGCTAGGCAACCAAGTGGGCAGAGATTAGCCCTCTAAACTGGCAGCAATTGGATAAAAAACAATTATTCCTCTCCCTCTAATTAGGACTTTATTTTTCTTTTCTTTTTGTTGTATCAACCTTGAGGCGTGGATGATGGGTTGTGTTGTCAAATTTTGAGGTTGGGGGGCCTGTACTTTTGTTGTTTTGTGAATTGCCGTGATGCCGTCACTCCTTTATATATATAGATACAATATTATCATTATCCTATCCGATTTGTCATCAATCCACTCCTTTGGGCTTCACGCAAATCTACCCTTTGCCAAAATATACGATCCTGTGCTTTGACCAAAGTCAAATTACCATTGTGATATAATACTTATGATAATATTTTATTATATATTATTGTACTCTTTTTATAGTAAAAGGTAAAGCTTTCCCCTGATGTTAAGTCCAGTCGTGACCGACTCTGGGAGTTGGTGCTCATCTCCATTTCCTAACCGAAGAGCCGGTGTTGTCCATAGACACCTCCAAGGTCATGTGGCCTTCCTATGTGGCACCTATTGATCTACTCACATTGGCATGTTTTTGAAATGCTAGGTTGGCAGAAGCTGGAGCTTACAGTGGGTGCTCATTCTGCTCCCGGGATTTGAACCTGGGACCTTTCGGTCTGCAAGTTCAGCAGCTCAGTACTTTAACACACTTCACCACCGGGACTCATTCTTTTTATAATGTTATATTATTATTATTATTATTATTATTATTATTATTATTATTATTATATATTATTCCAAAGGCTTTCCCATCCTGCCCATCAAGGGAGCTCTCCCTCCCTCCCTGGATGGCTGTTCCGTGCCTGCAGGGGGCGCCATGGAGACCCTTGTGATGCACTGCAGCATCTCCTTCTGAAGGCCATTCCCTTGGGAAGCTCACTTTCCCGTTCACAGCAGGAAGGAAGGCAGTTGCTGTTTCTCTGTCTCGTGGTTCTTGCTCCTTGCCCTTTGCTTTTTCAGTCTGTACCTGTGTCGCCCGGTTGGGTCCACATCCCGGTGAGTCTTCTTCGCTCCTCGTGTGGGGAGGAGGGGAGGAGCAGAGGGACCTAGGCGGGGGGAGGGTGTCCCTCTTGGTTTTCTTGGACCCCTCAGCTGCCTTATTTATTTCGTGTCAAAAGCATTGCAGAATAAATAAATTTAAAAGTGATAAAATAAAGGAAATCACAAGCAGCTAAATAGTTTTAGACCAAAAGCGAGCAACAGTGCCTGCATTGTTGATAGCTTTAAACAACTCCTCCTCCATACATGAGGCAGGGCATTGTGGGCAAGCATACGTATGCGGAGTTGTTTGTTCAGCTCCACAGTCACACAAGGGGGAGGATTCCTCCAGGGAGTGCCACCTTGCCAGGTTCCCTTTAGATCTGCCCACTCCGCTTCTGAGTCTGTTCAGGGACTTCCAAGATGCCCATTCTTGGTTTGGCCCTGGAGGAAGGAAGACCCTCTTGGGGGGCCATCCAGTTGGCATTGCCTGGTTTAGCTGCCCAGAGGGACACCCTTGCTGTTGCTGGAGGAACATCAAGAGGAGGGAGGGGTGGTTCTCATGAAGCCCTTCCTTGATTTGAGTCTGGTGGGAGGAGGCTGAGAGTCATGCAGTGGGTGGCTTTCACAATGTTCGACCTTATTTTTCTCACCGTTAGCAGCAACTTCCCATCGCACGTCAGGAGGGGCAATGCCAGCTAACTTGTAGAGTTTATCAACAGATGTAGGTTTAAGGCCTCCTGTGATGATTCTGCATGTTTCGTTCAGTGCTATGTCCACCTGCTTCGCATGGCCAGACTTGTGCCAGACAGGACAGGCGTACTCAGCAGTTGAGAAAGACAAGACCAGGGCTGATGTTCTTATTACTTGTGGGTCTGCACCCCATGCGCTGCCAGTCAGTTTCCGCAGGATGTTGTTGCGTGCAGCTACTTTGTGCTTGGTGTTCATGCTGTGTTTCCTATATGTTAGTGTTCGATCTAAGGTGACACCAAGATATTTAGGATGGAAACAGTGTTCGAGCTCTTGGCCTTCAATACCATAGACCACGGTCTCCTTCTGGGATGTCTCGTGGGAATGGGACTTGGGGCACCGTCTAGCAGTGGGTCTGGTCCTTCCTGGAGGTATTTTTGGGGGGCACCTTCTCGGCCCTTCAGCCATTGTGGGGTTTTGTAGGGTTCACTCTCAATGACATGGCTTTTTTTGGGAGTCTTTGGCTTTGCTTTGTAGGGACAAAGGGGACTCTGAGAGGCGCCCGATGGGGGTGCTGGGGGACACCTGCTCGGACCTTTGGCCTTTGGCTTGTGGGGTGCCGCAAGGCTCGATTCCTTCCCCCATGTTATTGGACATCCACATGAACCCGCTGGGTGAGCTCATCCAGAGCTTTGGAATTTGGTGCCATCTGTGGGCATGTTTTCATGGGAGCATTGGGTAAGTATTACTTATTCTATTGCATCTTATCTTATTTATGGATGACACCTCTTGGTCCGTACTTAATATGTTTCGTTTGCATTTTCTATGTATTTTGCTTTGTTGTTGTTTACTTAATCTTTAGATTGTTTCTATTTTTATCCTCATTGACTTTGTTTATACTGTTTATATTGTTGCAAGCCGCTCCGACTCCCTTCGGTGAGAGGGGGCAGGAGATTGATGCCCCCCAGGCCTGGAAACCCCAATGATCACAGCCCCACACCACAGCCCAGAAGAGGGAGAAGCAAGCAGTTTAGTGTAAAATATCGAAAGGATTGGGAAAATTCCAGAACGGGGAAATAGGAAGTATATCCCAAAAGGGTTTAGCAAGAAGCAACATAGTTGAGTTCAAATCCCTCAATCAGATTCCAAGGCAATACAACCCAGGAATAGCCAAAAACCGCAAGAAACGCTTACGTCCACAAGCACATAAAAGGAATACAATAATATATAATAAACATTTTATAAAGTAAAAGGTAAAGACTTCCACTGACGTTATGTCCAGTCGTGTCCAACTCTGGGGGTTGGTGCTCATCTCCATTTCTAAGCCGGCATTGTCCATAGACGTCTCGAAGGTCATGTGGCCAGCATGGCCGCATGGAGCGCCGTTACTTTCCCGCCGGAGCGGTACTTATTGATCTACTCACATTGGCATGTTTTCGAACTGCTAGGTTGGCAGGAGCTGAGGCTAACAGCGGGAGCTCACCCCGCTCCCTGGATTTGAACCGCTGACCTTTCAGTCAGAAAGTTAAGCAGCTCAGCGGTTTAACCGGCTGTGCCACTGGGGGCAGCAATGGAGAACCCTGGTCCACGTTATGATTAGACGGGAAAGTTTGGAGAAGAGAATGATGATGGGGAAAATGTAAGAGGAAGAGCGGTGTATAAGTTAATTAATTAAATGAATAAATAAAAGGAAGAGGGGCCGACCGAGGGCAAGATGAGTAGATGGCATCCTTGAAGGAACTGACTCCACCTTGAAGGAGGTGCGGGTGGCCTCGGCCGACAGGGAGCTCTGGCCTGGGCTGGTCCAGGAGGTCACCAAGAGTCGGAAGGGACCGAATGAAGAAACAACAACAGAATAGTATAATAATAGGGAAATAGAATAAAAAAATAAAGAATAGAAAAATATAGAATAATCTTATAATAAATAATATAATACATTAATAGAATTTAATAATATAACAATAATATAAACATATTAACAGAATAATAATAATAATACAAGTGTTATGAACCGAAAGGGTTCCTGTTCTTTTGATGGATGCAGAGTGTTTAAGGAATCATGATGGATCAATGAGGCTCAGAGGCCAAATTTGGTTTTAACACTTTCATTGTAACATTTATTGACATTCACATCACAATCCTATCAAAATCACATCCCGAGAGAGCTCTCACCCACACGCAGACCCATACATCCATATTCTCACGCACAGGCCCTGCTCGGAAGAGGTGATCACGTTCTCCCGACAGACGTGGTCTCGGCGGTTCCGGAAAGCGTGCTGGATCTTTGAGGCCCTTGCATTTGATAGTCTAAAGCAGGGGTCCCCAAACGAAGGCCCGTGGGCCAGATGCGGCCCCCAAGGTCATTTACCTGGCCCCTGTCCTGAACTTTAGACTTGGGGTTGTCCTAGGTCTGAAATGACTTGAAGGCACACAACAACAACAATCCTAATTTTGGACTATTTCTTCATAGTCCACCCCCCCAATAGTCTGAAGGACCGTGAACCGGCCCCCCACTTCAAAAGTTTGAGGACCCCTGGCCTAAAGTTTCGTCCTTCTTTCGGTTCCTTCTGTTCTTACGGCCTGGTTTCAAAACATGCTCAGTCTCAGGCTGCATGACGTATGGGGTGCCAGCTGCACACTTCATTGCCCGTGGTTATTCGGATAGGCCTTCCTGGACCCTCGTTCCGTCTTGCCAGGTGAGAGACGCCTTGCTGATTCCTTGCTTCACCCGCCAAGTCCAGCCCATGTCAGACTCTGCGTGGACTCCATTTTCTTTTGAGGCCTGTTTCTTCTAGAATCATAGAATCATAGAATAGTAGAGTTGGAAGAGACCACATGGGCCATCTAGTCCAACCCCCTGCTAAGAAGCAGGAAATCGCATTCAAAGCACCCCCGACAGATGGCCATCCAGCCTCTGCTTAAAAGCCTCCAAGGAAGGAGCCTCCACCACGGCCCCGGGGAGAGAGTTCCACTGTCGAACAGCTCTCACAGTGAGGAAGTTCTTCCTGATGTTCAAGTGGAATCTCCTTTCCTGTAGTTTGAAGCCATTGTTCCGTGTCCTAGTCTGCAGGGCAGCAGAAAACAAGCTTGCTCCCTCCTCCCTATGACTTCCCTTCACGTATTTATACATGGCTATCATGTCTCCTCTCAGCCTTCTCTTCTGCAGGCTAAACATGCCCAGCTCTTTAAGCCGCTCCTCATAGGGCTTGTTCTCCAGACCCTTAATCATTTTAGTCGCCCTCCTCTGGACGCTTTCCAGCTTGTCAACATCTCCCTTCAACTGTGGTGCCCAAAATTGGACACAGTATTCCAGGTGTGGTCTGACCAAGGCAGAATAGAGGGGGAGCATAACTTCCCTGGATCTAGACGCTATTCCCCTATTGATGCAGGCCAGAATCCCATTGGCTTTTTTAGCAGCCGCATCACATTGTTGGCTCATGTTTAACTTGTTGTCCACGAGGACTCCAAGGTCTTTTTCGCACACACTGCTGTCAAGCCAGGCGTCCCCCATTCTGTATCTTTGATTTCCATTTTTTCTGCCGAAGTGAAGTATCTTGCATTTGTCCCTGTTAAACTTCATTTTGTTAGTTTTGGCCCATCTCTCTAGTCTGTCAAGATCGTTTTGAATTCTGCTCCTGTCTTCTGGAGTGTTAGCTATCCCTCCCAGTTTTGTGTCGTCTGCAAACTTGATGATCGTACCTTCTAACCCTTCATCTAAGTCGTTAATAAAGATGTTGAACAGAACCGGGCCCAGGACGGAGCCCTGCGGCACTCCACTTGTCACTTCTTTCCATGATGAAGACGACGCGTTGGTGAGCACCCTTTGGGTTCGTTCGCTTAGCCAATTACAGATCCACCTAACCGTAGTTTTGTCTAGCCCACATTTTACTAGTTTGTTTGCCAGAAGGTCGTGGGGGACTTTGTCGAAGGCCTTACTGAAATCCAGGTACGCTACATCCACAGCATTCCCTGTATCGACCCAACTCGTAACTCTATCGAAAAAAGAGATCAGATTAGTCTGGCATGACTTGTTTTTGGTAAATCCGTGTTGACTATTAGCAATGACCGCATTTGTTTCTAAGTGTTCGCAGACCACTTCCTTAATGATCTTTTCCAGAATTTTGCCTGGTACTGATGTGAGGCTGACCGGACGGTAATTGTTTGGGTCGTTCTTTTTTCCCTTCTTGAAGATAGGGACCACATTCGCCCTCCTCCAATCTGCTGGGACTTCTCCCGTTCTCCAAGAACTCTCGAAGATAATTGCCAGTGGTTCTGAAATAACTTCCGCTAGTTCCTTCAGTACTCTTGGGTGTAGCTGATCTGGCCCTGGGGACTTGAATTCGTTTAGAGAGGCCAGGTGTTCCTGGACAACGTGTCTCCCTATTTGGGGTTGGATTTCCCCCAATCCTTTGTCCATTTCATGTTGCTGAGGTTGAAGATGGCTTTCTTTTTCTGAGAAGACCGAGGCAAAGAAGGCATTGAGCAGTTCTGCCTTTTCCCTGTCCCCTGTCGCCATCACCCCATCTTCTCCTTGCAATGGCCCTATCGCCTCCTTTTTCTTCCTTTTTCTACCAACGAAAGCAAAAAAGCCTTTGTTGTTGTTTTTTATGTCCCTGGCAAGCCTGAGCTCATTTTGCGCTTTAGCCTTGCGAACCTTTTCCCTACAGGTGTTGGCTATACGTTTGAATTCTTCTTTGGTGATTTCTCCCCTTTTCCACTTCTTGTGCATGTCACTTTTGAGCTTTAGCTCAGTTAGAAGTTCTTTGGACATCCATTCTGGCTTCTTTGCACTTGTCTTATTTTTCTTCTTTGTTGGCACTGTTTGCATTTGCGCCTTGAGTATTTCACTTTTGAAAAACTCCCATCCATCCTTAACTCCCTTGTTTTTTAATGTCGGCGTCCATGGAATGCCGCTCAGTAATTCCTTCATTTTTTGGAAGTCAGCTCTCTTAAAGTCCAGAATGCGTGTTTGACTTGTCTTAGTTTCAGCATTCCTTTGTATTGCAAACTGCAGGAGCACATGGTCACTTGCCCCTAAGGATCCAACCACTTCAACTGTGTTGATCAGGTCTTCCACATTTGTTAAGATTAGATCAAGAGTTGCTGATCCCCTTGTTGCCTCTTCTACCTTCTGGACCATAAAATTTGTACTCTTGGCTGAGTTTGTTTTCCAGCAGATATCGGGATAATTGAAATCGCCCATGACTACTATATCTCTTCTTTGTGCCTGTTTGGTCAGCTGTTGACAGAAGGCTTCATCAAGTCCTTCATCCTGACTCGGAGGTCTGTAGTAGACACCCACGACAAGATCTTTTTGAGTCCCGGTTCCCTTGATTCTTATCCAGATGCTTTCAAGCTGGTTTCCCGGATTACAGTCTTGCATTTCTTCCTTCCTTCCTTCCCTCCCTCTCAGGCTGCCCTGTTCCCTCCTCTCTCTTCTCCACCTCTTCCTCCTTCTCCTTTGGGCCGGGATCACAGGGGTGGGGAGGGCCAGAAGCTTCCTTGGGGCAACAAGGCTGCAGTTGAGGGAGGGCAAGCTCATGCTTCACCACTGGCAGATGCGCTGAGGGAGAAGCACCCGGCTCCTCCTCCTTGTCAGCCACAACATGGCTTTGAATTAGCCAGTTAGGAATGCAGGTCCTTGTTAGCTTGGAAGATTCATTTGGGAAATGTGGCCGGAGTGACCCTTTGAGATGCTGAGGAAGCAGAGTTGGGGGTCCCTGTGGCAGGGGAGATAATGACGTAATCAATAAAGAAATCCTTGTTCCTTTGAGCATTTAGCACAATGCTGGTAATTCACGGAAACCCATGATCCAGAATATGTTACACCCTTGAATGTGGGAAGGAGTTCTGCCTGCCTGCCTGCCTTCTGTTCCTTTAACCACGTTTGGGTCTGACCCAATGAAATGGGTGTGGCCCTCTAATATGGGGGAAAGGGTTCAGTTCCTTCCTTCCATGATTCCTTCCTTCTCTTATCCTGTCCTTCTGTGTTTCCTTCCTTCCACCTTTCCTTTCTTCTTTCCCTTTTTGCTTTGTTTACCTTGAGCCAGAGGTATGCGGCTTCATGTCTAACCTTTTGCTTCTTCTTTCTTGACCAGGACATGAGAGTTCTCTGGAGCCACCCCTGCCGTGATGGGAAACGAACCAGCTTCTAGTCGATATTAAGGCATTTGGAAACCAAAGTGCAGGCAGGAAACCAGTCCTCTAGGAAAAAGGATTCCTCTCAAGGGGCTGATCCTGCAGTATTCCTACATTCACTTTGGATTCTAGAGTAGAACCGTAGAGTCGGAAGAGACTGCATGAGGCACCCAGTCCAGGCCTCTGCCGTGCAGGAAAAGTGCAAAGTACCCTGGACAGATGAGTATCTAGCCTCTGATTAAAAGATTCCAAAGGAGCCTCCACTACATTTTGAGGCAGAGAGTTCCACTGCTGAACAGCTCTTACAGTCAGGAAGTTCTTCTTAATGTTCAGATGGAATCTACTTTCCTGTAATTTGAACCCAGTGCTGTGAGTAATCAGAAAGGGAAAAACAAGAATCAAGTGTCCATATTGGAATTAAATGTACATAGCACATAACTCTGTTGACATGGAGGAGAAAGCATATAAATGTATTGCATGTGGAAAGAGCTTCTCTCATAATTCAAATCTACATAGACATCAAAGGACTCACATTGGGGAGAAACCCTATAACTGCCTGGAGTGTGGACAGAGCTTTCCTCAGAAGGCACACTTACATACACATCAAAGGACTCACACTGGGGAGAAACCCTATAACTGCCTGGAGTGTGGACAGAGCTTCGCTGATAGTTCAGCACTACGTAGACATCAAAGGACTCACACTGGGGAGAAACCCTATAACTGCCTGGAGTGTGGACAGAGCTTTTCTCATAGTACAGGACTACGTTCACATCAAAGGACTCACATTGGGGAGAAACCCTATAACTGCCTGGAGTGTGGACAGAGCTTCACTCGTAGTTCAGGACTACGTTCACATCAAAGGACTCACACTGGGGAGAAACCCTATAACTGCCTGGAGTGTGGACAGAGCTTCGCTCGTAGTTCAGCACTACGTAGACATCAAAGGACTCACACTGGGGAGAAACCCTATAACTGCCTGGAGTGTGGACAGAGCTTTTCTCATAGTTCACATCAAAGGACTCACATTGGGGAGAAACCCTATAACTGCCTGGAGTGTGGACAGAGCTTCACTCGTAGTTCAGGACTACGTTCACATCAAAGGACTCACACTGGGGAGAAACCCTATAACTGCCTGGAGTGTGGACAGAGCTTCGCTCGTAGTTCAGGACTACGTTCACATCAAAGGACTCATGCTGGGGAGAAACCCTATAAATGCCTGGAGTGTGGACAGAGCTTCACTCGTAGTTCAGGACTACGTTCACATCAAAGGACTCACACTGGGGAGAAACCCTATAACTGCCTGGAGTGTGGACAGAGCTTCACTCGTAGTTCAGGACTACGTTCACATCAAAGGACTCATGCTGGGGAGAAACCCTATAAATGCCTGGAGTGTGGACAGAGCTTCGCTGATAGTTCAGCACTACGTAGACATCAAAGGACTCACACTGGGGAGAAACCCTATAAATGCCTGGAGTGTGGACAGAGCTTCACTCAGAGTTCAGCTCTACGTTCACATCAAAGGACCCACACTGGGGAGAAACCCTATAACTGCCTGGAGTGTGGACAGAGCTTCACTCATAGTTCAAACCTACGTCAACATCAAAGGACTCACACTGGGGAGAAACCCTATAACTGCCTGGAGTGTGGACAGAGCTTCACTCATAGTTCAAACCTACGTCAACATCAAAGGACTCACACTGGGGAGAAACCCTATAAATGCCTGGAGTGTGGACAGAGCTTCATTCAGAGTTCAGGCCTACGTTCCCATGAAAGGACCCACACTGGAGAGAAACCCTATAAATGTCTGGAGTGTGGACAGAGATTTACTGGGAGTGGAACTCTACGTAAACATCAAAGGACTCACACTGGGGAGAAACCGTAGAAATGCATGGAGTGTGGACAGAGCCTTTCACGGAATAACATTATACATAGACATCACATAGTACACTCTGGAGAGAATGGTGTTAATTGACACCAGAGTGTCATTTTAAAATGTACAAAAGGAACTCTTGCAAATTTTGGAAATTCAACCTCATAGTTGGGACATTTCCTCACATGTGGTGTATTGTAGAAAGATTGAACTAAAATATGTTCCATTCTGGAAGTAAGCAAGGTTAAATGAAACTAGAGTTTTATATGTTGAGAATGTTGGATGATCAATTAGAATGAAAACATGGGTTGTTACTGTGATATACTAAAGTGTGTGTGTGTGTATATATATTATTCTACTCCCTTTAGATAATATAGTCATATATACGGACTATATACGGACTATATTATATATAATATAGTCCGTATAGTCATTCATACACACACACATATATATATATATATCTATATATATATATCTATATCTATATATATATATATATATATATATATATATATATGAGACTATACGGATAGATGGAAGGAATGTTTTAGTCCAAAGCAAAAAGAATGGCTCATGAAGACCTGCAAATTACCCAAAACAAAAAAACTGAGAACAACGTGGGCAAATGTCAGTTGTTATATTTATTAATGGTAAGAGTGTTATCAAAAGTGTGGTTATATTATATTATCTAAAGGGAGTAGAATAATGAGAGATAAAAATTAACAGATAGAATGAGGCCTTTAGGCACAAATCCCTTTCTGTTTTCTAGTTCAGTTGTGTGTCTATGTAGGTAATTGTTTCATTAATGTGTGTGTTTCTGATTTAGTTTGTATCTCATGTAGTAGTTAGTTTCATGTAGTTGAAACATTATATACAATTTCTGCCTTTTTGTATTCTTGCTTTTAATCTGTTTTTTATTTTTTTATTTGCAAAAAAGAAGGGGATTTATAAGGGTCAAAACGGCTGAAACTGGAGGGGTGGGTAGACCTGGTTTTAGCCCAAAATGGGGTTTAATGTTTAATCTAGAGCGCCATTGAAGATCATTTCCTTCCTCTGTGTTGATGACATGGGTTTGGATTCCATTGTCTTCCTTCAGACATTATTGTTCCTATTATGCTTTATACAACATGTATTCACTGCTTTGATCACCATCGATTCTTTTTCACTGCCTTGTCTATCCCGCAAACCCCTCCAGTGTGTTCTGTTGGTCATCAGGGTTGTGTGTGCTAAGTTTGGTCCACATCCGTCATTGGTGGGCTTCCGAATGCTCTCTGGATGAAGGGTGAACTACAACTCCCACGTTCTGTGTGCCAAGTTTGGTCGTCAGCTTGTTTTGTTCTGAACCCAAAGGATTGCTATTCTTTTGATGCCAAGTGTTCAGGGAAGAGTGAGTTCTGTTAGATGAATGAGGCTTTCAGAGACCACGTCTGGTCGCTTTGCTGGGAAATTGTACAAACATGTTCACACAAATGGGAAGGTTAGAAGATTTGGTTCATGCAGATTTTAAGTTAATAACCTTTAAAAATAGAAGATAAAATTTGGAAAGCACAGGATGGTGGAGCATCTGAGTTGGTTGAGCCTCAGTAACGGTGGAAGCCCAGTGATTTTATTTGATCTATCATGTCAGAAACTAATTGAGAGTACAGTTATAATGTATTTTAATAACACAAAGTTTTTGTTTTTTCGTGTCAGGAGCAAACTGAGTTGCTTCTGGAGTGAGAGAATTGGCCGTCTGCAAGGACGTTGCCCAGGGGACGCCCGGATGTTTTGACGTTTCACCATCCTTGTGGGAGGCTTCTCTCATTTCCCCGCATGGAGCTGGAGCTGATAGAGGGAGCTCATCCGCACTCTCCCCAGAAGCGACTCAAGCTGCTCCTGACACGGAAAATAAAATAACACAAAGTTAAAACTTGGCATGATACTAGATTTCCTTTGACTAGAAGCTGGCCGCTTGGAGTGCCTCTGGTGTCGCTGTGAGAAGGTCCCCTGTAACGGAAAGCCCTATTTTATTGGGGATTTTTGTCTATGTTATGTAATGTTGATTCAGTGGTCAAGGTGGGCAGGAGTTGGCTACTGCTGATTGGCTATGTGTCACCATGGTAACGTAGCTGCTTCTGTAGAAATGCAACTATTTCGAAGCTAGCACGAAAGGGGCGGAGCTAGCTGGATGAAAAAGGAGGGAATGTTTTAAAAAGAGTGAGTTAGTGAAGTTCTCTAGCCAGTGAGCTTGAAAGAAGATGTCTGAAGTCAGTTAGGTTTAAGTTTCCAGTGAGATAGAGCTGAGGAAAAGGAATACTGTTGAGACAAAGTTCCAGTCAAGTGGTTGATGTTACAGAATGAAAGATATTATCTATATTATGTACAAATGAAACGGAAGAAGTAAACCTTTGCAACCAGTTACGCTTTTTGGACTAAAGAAACCATCAATAAATAATTCTTTGTTTGTAATAAGGACAGTGTTCCTGAGTGGTGATTTGCTCTACTTAGAGTCAGCGGAAGATTTGTCTCGTATGCTTCCCCTCAGTGTCACATCATCTCATACACGCACAGCACAGACTCAAGGGTTTCTAGCTGGCAGTGGCTGGGATCCTGAAAGAAAGTGGCTGGCTGACGGTTGCCCCAAACCCTCTCCTTCAGGGTCTGCTAGGAAATGGATCAGTCTTTTGTGAGAAGATGGGCGAGTGTGGGAGTGTGAGTGAATATGTGTGTGTGAATGGATCTGCTTGGTGCCAGGACAGTGTATGATTTTTCGTGCAGAATAGAAGTTACATGCATAGTGTTTACACCCAGATCTGGTGTCACCGGTATATTCTTCAGAGCCGTAGTCTCAAACGTAGAGATTGTTCAGCCTCCCCTCTTCTCCAAAGAAAGCACACTGCGTAGAAAAGGAAGCGGAAGGAAGGAAGAAGCTGAAAGAAGGAAAGGGTGAATCAAGGCTTCCAGAGCCACCCAAATATTTCTGAAGAGCCCTTACTCAAGTCACTTACTTAGGGGATCCCTGGTTGTGCAAGCATGATGGCCTTTCAAGTGTAGTGTCTTCGCGGTGGACACGTGGAGCCCTCCTATTCCTGACCCGCATGTTCGTTCTTCCACAGTGAGGGCATCTCATTCCAGACGGAAGGTGGTCCCGGTCTGGGTTGGTTTGGCATGCCTTCTTCCTCTTGGCACACTTCTCCCTTTCGCCCTAAATTCATCCCTCTTCCAATTCCACAGCACTGCTGGTCACAACTGACCTCCAGCGGAAGCGCTCAAGAGCCAGGGCTTCCCAGTTCTCTCTCGGTGTTTATTACACAGGTTTTCAGGCTGGCTTTAAGCCCATCATTCAGTCTCTTTTTCTGTCCACCAACCTTCCAATTTCCGTTCTTGAGTGTTTCTTGTACATCAGAGCAGAGTCCAGGTATTTTGGTGTGCTGCAACACTCCAGTGGGAGTTGGTGGAGGCTCAGACATGGAGGGAGCCCAGTGGTAGAATCATAGAATAGTAGAGTTGGAAGAGACCTCATGGGCCATCCAGTTCAACCCCCCGCTAAGAAGCAGGAAATCGCATTCAAAGCACCCCCAACAGATGGCCATCCAGCCTCTGCTTAAAAGCCTCCAAAGAAGGAGCCTCCACCACGGCCCCGGGGAGAGAGTTCCACTGTCGAACAGCCCTTCTCACAGGGAGGAAGTTCTTCCTGATGTTCAGGTGGAATCTCCTTTCCTGTAGTTTGAAGCCATTGTTCCCTTGTGTCCTAGTCTGCAGGGCAGCAGAAAACAAGCTCCCTCCCTCCTCCCTATGACTTCCCTTCACGTATTTGTACATGGCTATTATGTCTCCTCTCAGCCTTCTCTTCTGCAGGCTAAACATGCCCAGCTCTTTAAGCCGCTCCTCATAGGGCTTGTTCTCCAGACCTTTGATCATTTTAGTTGCTCTGGACGCTTTCCAGCTTGTCAACATCTCCCTTCAACTGTGGTGCCCAGAATTGGACACAGTGTGATTCCAGGTCAAGTGGTCTGACCAAGGCAGAATAGAATAAGGGGGAGCAGGACTTCCCTGGATCTAGACGCTATTCCCCTATTGATGAGGCCAGAATCCCATTGGCTTTTTTAGCAGCCGCATCACATTGTTGGCTCATGTTTAACTTGTTGTCCACAAGGACTCCAAGGTCTTTTTCACACGTACTGCTGTCGAGCCACTATAACACTATAATAATGACATAATATATACTACTAAAATATAACTATTATAACATAAATATATATGACATTGTAAAATAATGATGTAAGGCTATGGAAGGGAAGGGGGCTTTGCTGGGACCTCATGCCGTGGCTGTCCGTCACGAAGGAAGGAAGGAATTCTCATGTATTGTAACTGTTAAATTATTCTATAATATACTGTGGTATTATAACTATTTATCATTATAATATGATGATTATATTATAGTATTATTATATATTATTATCTTATTATTATACTGTTATATTATTATATTCTAATCAAATAATTTTATAATATAATATAATATATGGTAACAGTATAATAATAACAACTCGGCGTTGCCCAGGTTATTTGACCAAGTCAGTGTTTTTATTACTGTCCAAAACACATAAGGAATGGGATGAACTACAACTCCCATCATGCCCGGTTCTCCCCCAGAAACTCCGTCAGGACTTCAAGGGTGTGACGTTGGGCAACTGCTCAGGAGTCAATCAAAGGAGGGGGAGCGGCAGGCAGCCAATGGGGTTCCTTCGGTGGGCGGGGCGTCCCGGGCTCAGCCAATGGGAGGAGGGCGAGGGCGGGCTGCGGGGAAGGAGGAAGAGGAGGGGGAAGATGGCGGCGCCTGGCCTGGCCTGAGGCCTGGTCTGTGTCTGTGAGGCGGAAGGAAGGCGGCGGAGGGAAGAGGACGGAGAGAGAGAGAGAGAGAGAGAGAGAGGTCTGTGGGGAGAGGGAGGGAGGGGGGCTCGCCGGGGTGCCCGGGGGGGAGGCGGAGGGGCCCGGTTGGCGGCGGGAGTGTGGGCCAGGCCCGTCCTCGGCGGGCGGAGGGAGGGAGGCCTACAACTCCCAGGACGCCCTCCTCCCCAGACGGGTCTCCACGGGACGCCTCACGGGCCTGAAGGTCTGCTCCAGTGGTTTCCCTCCGTCTGTCTCTCCCGTTGTGTTTCTTTTTTTTTTAATTTTTATTTATTTATACTTGAAACTTATACATTCTTAAACAAATTTGCAATACAGAGTTATATATATCAAGCTCATATAGTATTTTCACTCTCTATATTACATACTCATATTATTTACCTTTTATTACCCCTCACCTAGTGCTATCCCTTCACCCCAGACCAGCCAGTTACAATATTTATTTCCAAAATTCCATTGTTTCTTTTACAGGTTTTTTCCCCTTACCTTCTACATATACAAACTCTATAAATTTTCCCCATATCTTCCCAAAATCATCCTTTTTTAATATCCCTCTTTTAATTTTAATCTTACATGTCAATGTATCATTTAACGCAATATCCCAAACCTCCTTATACCATTCTTCCAATTGGCACTCCTCACTACCTTTCCATTTTTTGGCTATTAACAATCTTGCTGCTGTTAGCAAGTTGGCGATTAGTTCCTTTAACTCTTTTGATACTTGAATATTATCCATAAATGACAACAGTGCTATTTCAGGCGTTCCTATTATTTCTGTTTTGGTGATTCCCTTTATTTCTTTAAAAACGTTCTCCCAAAATTTTTGAACATATTTACAGGACCACCACATATGTATATATGTACCATTTTCCTGGCATCCCCTCCAGCACTGCTTAGAATATTTCTTATCAATTTGATTTAATCTAATTGGTGTGAGGTACCATCTCCAAACCACTTTATAATAATTCTCTTTTATTCTTATAGACATGTTTTTTAATATACGCATATTCCACATTTCTTTCCAAATTTGAGGGTGTATTTCCTTATTGCAATCTAACTCCCACATTTCTTTAAGGTGATCCTGCTCCTGCTCCAACTCCCAGGATGCCCTCCTCCCCAGACGGGTCTCCACGGGACGCCTCACGGGCTTGAAGGTCCACTCCAGTTGTGTCCCTTCACCTGTCTGTCCCATTGTGTTTCTAGGATTCATCTAATCTGTTGTTTATGGGATTTCAATACGTTGTCAGCCGCTTTGGGTCCCGAGAGGGAGAAGAGAAGGAAATAAATAGATATTTATTATTATTATTATTATTATTATTATTATTATTATTATTATTATTATTATTATTAAACCAGGCCTGCCTGTACAGCTGGCCATGTTGGGTCTGGTCCAGATCTGACCTCAGCTGGGTTCAGCGCTCTCTGGCTACAGGTGAACTGCAACTCCCAAAACCAAGGCCCATTCCCAGGGACCCCCGCAGTATGTTCTCTTGGTCAAGGGTCTTCTCTCGGCCAAGTCCGGTCCATGGTCGGTGGGGGTCACAGTTTCTCTGGATGTGGGTGAACTAGAACTCCCAAAGCCAAGGCCCACTCCCACCAAGCCCTGCAGGAAGGAAGCCCATTCCCCCTCCCTCGGGGCCTCCTTCCCCATGTCCACACGGGGCTCCTCTCCAGCCCCCTCCCCACAGTCTTCATTTCTGGAGGCTCCACAGACCCTGCTTCTCTTTCAGCCAGTGATTCTCAACCTTCCTGATGCCGCGACCCCTTAATACTGTAGTTATTATTATTATCAACACAACGATGTTGTATGGCACAGCAAACAAGATAGATATGCTGGATTTCGTTTCGCAAAACCACAAGTCGAACACTTCCCAAGTGTCTAGGACTGTGTGATGTATTTTCTGATGATGTGTGCAGATCCCAGTAGGGTGGCCTTTTGCAGTTGGCAGATGGTGATTTTGTCAATGTCTATTGTTTCCAAATGCCGGCTGAGATCTTTTGGCACAGCACCCAGTGTGCCCATCACCACCGGGACCACCTGTACTGGTTTCTGCCAGAGTCTTTGAAGTTCAATCTTGAGGTCCTGATAGCGGCTGAGTTTTTCCTGTTGTTTTTCATCTATGCGACTGTCACCTGGGATGGCAACATCAATGATCCAAACCTTGTTCTTTTCCACAACTGTGATGTCTGGTGTGTTGTGTTCCAGAACTTTGTCAGTCTGGATTCGGAAGTCCCACAGTATCTTTGCATGTTCATTTTCCAATACTTTTGCAGGTTTGTGATCCCACCAGTTCTTTGCTGCTGGGAGGTGGTACTTGAGGCATAAGTTCCAATGAATCATTTGGGCCACATAGTTGTGCCTCTGTTTGTAGTCTGTCTGTGCGATTTTCTTACAGCAGCTGAGGATATGATCAATGGTTTCGTCGGTTTCCTTGCACAGTCTGCATTTTGGGTCATCAGCTGATTTTTCAATCTTGGCCTTAATTGCATTTGTTCTGATGGCTTGCTCCTGGGCTGCAAGGATCAGGCCTTCTGTCTCCTTCTTCAGGGTCCCATTCGTGAGCCAGAGCCAGGTCTTCTCCTTATCAGCTTTTCCTTCAATTTTGTCAAGGAACTTTCCATGCAGTGTTTTGTTGTGCCAGCTGTCAGCTCTAGTTTGTAGTGCGGTTTTCTTGTACTGGTTTTTTGTCTGCTGTGTTTTGAGGCGTTTCTGATTTTTGACTTCAATCAAAGCAGGTTCTTCACTTTGCTTGACATATTCTGCCAGGGCATGTTCTTCTTCTTTGACTGCTTGCTTTACTTGTAAGAGTCCTCTGCCCCCTGATCTTCTAGGCAGATAGAGCCGGTCAACATCACTGCGAGGGTGCAGTGAATGATGAATGGTCATGAGTTTTCTTGTTTTTCTGTCCAAATTGTCCAGTTCCACCTGTGTCCAATTTATAATGCCAGCAGTATATCTTATGACAGGTATGGCCCAGGTGTTTATGGCCTTGATGGTGTTGCCTCCATTGAGCTTGCTTTTGAGAATTTTTCTGACCCTTTGTGTGTATTCTTTGCTGACCACAGTCTTCACATGTTCATGCTTGATGTTGTCCAGCTGTAATATGCCCAGATATTTATAGGCCTCTGGCTGGTGACACTTTATTGTTTGGCCATTGGGCATATTTATGCCCTCACTTTCAATGATTTTTCCCTTCTTCAATGCCACTGTCGAACATTTGTCCAAACCAAACTCCATGTTGATATCAGTGCTAAAAATTCGGACAGTGTTGGTCAGAGACTGTATTTCAGTCTCCGTTTTCCCATATAGCTTCAGGTCATCCATGTACATCAAATGTGAAATTTTGTGAGAATTCTTAGATATTTGATAGCCGAGATTTGTTTTTTTGTAAGATTGTTGACAGAGGGATCATGGCAATAATGAAAAGCAGAGGGGACAATGAATCTCCCTGGAAAATTCCTCTCCTGATGTTGACAAGTCCATAGCTTTCATTTCCAACAAACAGTTCAGTTTTCCAGTGCTCCATCATGTTTTCAATGAAGGTGCCAACGTTTTTACTAATCCCGATGGCATCCAGGCACTTGATGATCCAGCTGTGTGGGAGTGAGTCAAAGGCCTTTTTGTAGTCAATCCACGTCATGTGAAGATTAGCTTTTCGGCTCTTACAGTTCTCCAGAATCATTTTGTCAATCAATAACTGGTCTTTTGTGCCCCTGCTTTTCCGTTTGTTGCCTTTCTGTTCATCTGGCAAGATGTTTTTTTCTTCAAGATAGTCTTGAATTCTGTCAGCTATGATGCCAGTCAGTAGTTTAAACATAGTGGGCAGACACGTTATTGGCCTGTAGTTTCCTGGTGCTGCTCCTTTTGCTGGATCCTTTTGTATCAGGTATGTTCTTCCAGTTGTTAGCCATTCACTGATACTTCCTTTCTGCAGCATCTCATTGAATTGTTGGGCCATTTTTCCATGTAAACTAATCAGATGTTTGAGCCAAAATCCATGAAGTTGATCACTACCAGGCGATGTCCAGTTCTTGACTTTTTGCACTCGTTTGCTGATCATTTCAGTTGTTATTTCCATCAGTTCCATTTTGTTCTGTGAGAATTTTCCTTCAAACTCCTTTATCCACCCAGCGTTTTTGTTGTAGTTTTTATTATTTTCCCAAAGTTCTTTCCAGAACTTTGTTGTTGCAGTTTTCTCTGGCTTTATGGTTACTGTGTCTGTTGTTTGGTTCAGACTCTGGTAGAACCGTCTTTGGTCTGATTGAAACAGTTGATTTTGTCTGTACTGGATGATTCTGGCTTCATACCTTTCAATTTTTCTGGCTGTTGCTGTAATTTGTTCTTTCACGATTTCCAAAGCTTCTTCAATTTTTCTGGTGTTCAGCCAGTACTTTCGGATCAGGTATTGCTTGATTTTGTCATTCTTCAGTTTCTTCTCTTTCATATTTTTCAGGTTACTTGCATCTGATCTAAGTTTCTTGATTTTCAACTCTAGCCTGACCTTCCACTTTGGTTTTCCAGTCGATTTTCTTTGGGGCTGCCTTGGTTGTAGGAGCCCAAGCTCTTCTGTTACTATCACTGCTGCACTGTAGGCAAACTGGTTTGTTTGTTCAATTGATGTTATTTGGACAGTGGAGAGTGCTGCATTCACATCTTTCATGAGAGGCGCCAGGTGTCTCTTGGGCACTGTTTTTAGAGTTGGGAGCCGCTGTCTTATTGCATTTGCTGCAGCATGAGCCATGATCTTATCCTTGAGCTCTTGTTGTCTTGCTGTCAAGGTTCCTGGTGGTTCAACAGATGTTTCAAGTGCTGGTTCCTCAAATTCTTGCAAAAGCGCCACACTTTCTTCTGGTTCAATCTGTTCCACCATTCCAAGTGTTGCTGGAGTCTCTGCTGCTGTCTGTGCTGTGGTCTGATGGTAATCTACTTTGCAAATTTTCTGGATTTCTTTGAGTTCAACTTCACTGAACACTTTGTTTCTGATTATGAATCTTCGTTGGTCAGCCAGTCGGGGTTCTGTTATCTGTGAGTCAGGGTACTCTTGTTTCCATAGCTGATGCATCCTTTTTTGGTAGCCACGCCTTTGAGGTTCAGATTTGTAGTAGCATTTCATAATTGTGCGGTTTTCTGGCATTGTATATTTTTGCCGCTTCTGTGACTGTTCATTTGGGTTTTGATGATTCCGTAGCCCACTTGTCGATGGATGTCCAGAATCAGCAGCATCCACCGCGGTCCTTTTTATCCTGGGCGACGACCGAGCCAGTATAGACTTCGTTTGGGTTTGATTCTCCATAATGCTAATGGGTTAGGTGCTCTTGGTTGTGCTCCTCAGCTGAGGCCTCTCTGGCTTGGTTGGACCTGCCGGTAGTTACACTACCGCCAGCACAGCCCTCAGTCATCATTGGAGCAGCTAAGCCCCCCCACCACGTCAAGGTGGCACCTGCGGGGGGGGTTATTATTATTATTATTATTATTATTATTATTATTATTATTAACTGCATTTCTATACCGCTTTTCTCACCCCTGGGGGGACTCAAAGCGGTTTACAACATAATAAATGGCAAAATTCAATGCCTTACAAATATATAAAAATACTAGCTTTGCCCGGCCACGCGTTGCTGTGGCTTATGGGAATCCTGTATTGGCCAGGTGGAATAGCAGTGAATAGCCTTGCAGTCTCAAAGCCTGGCCGTTTTCTGGAGTAGCTGGAGCTTTTTGTTGTATGAACGTAGAGGCATGGATGAGGGGTTGTGCTGCCAAGTTTAGTGTTTCTGGGGTGTGTAGTTTTGTTGTTTTGTCCTAGGTCGAAATTTCATTACCCTTTTATATATATAGATTTGAGTTGTTTATAAGTCAGATGTTTGTACAGAGAGTGTTTGCATACCACTATGCCACTGAGACATGGATCTATGCAAGAGAGAGGAGGGTCAGTAGGAGGGAAGGAGAAAGTGAAGGGAATCACATAACATACT
The DNA here is from genome assembly GCF_035594765.1 of Anolis carolinensis. Taxonomy (NCBI): domain Eukaryota; kingdom Metazoa; phylum Chordata; class Lepidosauria; order Squamata; family Anolidae; genus Anolis; species Anolis carolinensis. Next base: position 5,375,902 of record NW_026943828.1, on the reverse strand, counting down.
GCAAGAAATGGCTACTCGTGTGAATTTACCTTTTCAAGTCCCAGGTTGTGCAGGTTTGGTGTTCCTTATATGTTTGACTGATCCATACAAAATGACTTCATTCAGGCATTAACAGTGCCAGCTAATGACTCCCACGTTCATGAATCTGTTTTGGTTTTACTCTGAAACTTAGAGGACCGTTCCTAGGTTCTGAATTCTGTCCCAGAAATTTTATCGGCTCCATGGGTGTCTCCTTTCAAGTTCAGACAATAATCTGGAGTGCTTTCATTGCAGCCCTGAGAAGGGAGCCATTAGCCACGACTGGCATTGAGGTAAGATAAAGGGGGGGGGGGGCATGATGAATACGGCATTATAAAGTGGGCATGTTCTGATTCTTTCCAGAAGGAACACATCAGACATTAAAGCCACCCATTATTCATCAGAGAATTGTCTGCCAAATTGTGTGTATTCTGCACAGGACAATCCATCAGGGGAGATGAATGTATAGCTTCCCTATAGCAGTAGCAGAAATTGTAATGAATGGCCCAGTCCTCGTGTTGTGGTGACCCCCAACCGTACAATTACTTCCCTTACTCCTTCATAACTGTAATGAATCGTAATGTAAATACCTGGTTTGTTGTTGTTGTTGTTGTTACTTCCCTTGCTCCTTCATAACTGTAATGAATCGTAATGTAAATACCTGGTTTGTTGTTGTTGTTGTTGTTGTTACTTCCCTTGCTCCTTCATAACTGTAATGAATCGTAATGTAAATACCTGGTTTGTTGTTGTTGTTGTTGTTGTTACTTCCCTTGCTCCTTCATAACTGTAATGAATCGTAATGTAAATACCTGGTTTGTTGTTGTTGTTGTTGTTGTTGTTACTTCCCTTGCTCCTTCATAACTGTAATGAATCGTAATGTAAATACCTGGTGTGTTGTTGTTACTTCCCTTGCTCCTTCATAACTGCAATGAATCGTAATGTAAATACCTGGTATGTTGTTGTTGTTGTTTATTCTCTCAGTCGCTTCCAACTCTTGGTGACCTCATGGAACAGCCCACGCCAGAGCTCCCTGATATGCAGGGTGGATTTTCATTCACTGGACCAGATTTGGCACAAATACCCAGTACGCCCAAATTTGAATACTGGTGGGGTTTGGGGTGGGGGTTGATTCACTGGGATTTATAGTTCACCTACAACCAAAGATCCCCTTGAACCCCACCAATGCTAGAATTGGGCCAAACTCCCCCCACGGAACCCCCGAGCGCTTTCTAATACAGAGAGAGTCTGATTTTTCTCCATTTCAGTCCTTCTGAGGGAACTCCCTCCCCAGGGACATTAGATCGGCCCCCACACTGTCCACCTTCCGTAAAGACTTGAAAACTTGGATGTTCCCGTGTGCCTTTGAGTGACGGCGTAGCTCCCGACCAGGCCTGCCCAGCTCTAAGTTCTTGTTTTGGTTTTGTTAGCATTTTACTCACAGTTCCGGCCCAGCTTGCCTGTCAGGACGCATCTCCCTCTGATCCATCCATCTTTCATTCCCTCCCTCCCTTATTCCTCCCTCTTGCTCTCCTCCCAAGAAGGAAACCTCTTCTGATTTCCTGCCCCCAGTCTGCGACTGTAGTCCTCTTCGCTCCTAGAAATTCAAAGCCTGTCATTGTCTCCATGTTTTCTCCCTCTGTTGCCAGATATCAATCAGCCTGGTTGCCATCCTCTTGGTTTCCTTGATGTTTTTCTACAACCCAGCTTTTGCACTTCCTTCTTTCTTCCACCTTGGTTATGAGACTCCTCAGCTTTTCCTCGCGTTCTGCCATCCAAGTGGGATCATCTGCATATCTCAGGTGGTTGATGTCTCTTCCAGCAATTTTAACTCCAGCCTTGGATTTATCAAGCCCCGCACGCATGTTGCGTGATGGGTTCTCCGTACCAGTTGAATAGGGAGGGTGAGAGGATACGGCCCTACCGGACTCAATCTTGGCAATGTCGAAGAGATAAACAACCACTATAAAGGTTCAAAACATAAAAAGAGATATATAGAATCATAGAATCATAGAATAGTAGAGTTGGAAGAGACCTCAAGGGCCATCTAGTCCAACCCCCCGCTAAGAAGCAGGAAATCGCATTCAAAGCACCCCCGACAGATGGCCATCCAGCCTCTGCTTAAAAGCCTCCAAAGAAGGAGCCTCCACCACGGCCCGGGGGAGAGAGTTCCACTGCCGAACAGCCCTCACAGTGAGGAAGTTCTTCCTGATGTTCAGGTGGAATCTCCTTTCCTGTAGTTTGAAGCCATTGTTCCGTGTCCTAGTCTGCAGGGCAGCAGAAAATAAGCTTGCTCCCTCCTCCCTATGACTTCCCCTCACATATTTGTACATGGCTATCATGTCTCCTCTCAGCCTTCTCTTCTGCAGGCTAAACATGCCCAGCTCTTTAAGCCTCTCCTCATAGGGCTTGTTCTCCAGACCCTTAATCATTTTAGTTGCCTTCCTCTGGACGCTTTCCAGCTTGTCAGCATCTCCCTTCATCTGCGGTGCCCAAAATTGGACACAGTATTCCAGGTGTGGTCTGACCAAGGCAGAATAGAATAAGGGGGAGCATGACTTCCCTGGATCTAGACGTTATTCCCCTATTGATGCAGGCCAAAATCCCATTGGCTTTTTTAGCTGCCGCATCACATTGTAGGCTCATGTTTAACTTGTTGTCCACGAGGACTCCAAGATCTTTTTCGCACACACTGCTGTCAAGCCAGGCGTCCCCCATTCTGTATCTTTGATTTCCATTTTTTCTGCCGAAGTGAAGTATCTTGCATTTGTCCCTGTTGAACTTCATTTTGTTAGTTTCGGCCCATCTCTCTAGTCTGTCAAGATCGTTTTGAATTCTGCTCCTGTCTTCTGGAGTGTTAGCTATCCCCCCGAGCTTGGTGTCATCTGCAAACTTGATGATCGTGCCTTCTAACCCTTCGTCTAAGTCGTTAATAAAGATGTTGAACAGAACCGGGCCCAGGACGGAGCCCTGCGGCACTCCACTTGTCACTTCTTTCCATGATGAAGACGACGCATTGGTGAGCACCCTTTGGGTTCGTTCGCTTAGCCAATTACAGATCCACCTAACCGTAGTTTTGTCTAGCCCACATTTTACTAGTTTGTTTGCCAGAAGGTCGTGGGGGACTTTGTCGAAGGCCTTACTGAAATCTAGATATGCTACATCCACGGCATTCCCTGTATCGACCCAACTCGTAACTCTATCGAAAAAAGAGATCAGATTAGTCTGGCATGACTTGTTTTTGGTAAATCCGTGTTGACTATTAGCAATGACCGCATTTGTTTCTAAGTGTTTGCAGACCACTTCCTTAATGATCTTTTCCAGAATCTTGCCTGGTATTGATGTGAGGCTGACCGGACGGTAATTGTTTGGGTCGTTCTTTTTTCCCTTCTTGAAGATAGGGACCACATTCGCCCTCCTCCAATCTGCTGGGACTTCTCCTGTTCTCCAAGAACTCTCGAAGATGATTGCCAGTGGTTCTGAAATAACTTCCGCTAGTTCCTTCAATACTCTTGGGTGTAGCTGATCTGGCCCTGGGGACTTGAATTCGTTTAGAGTGGCCAGGTGTTCCTGGACAACTTGTTTCCCTATTTGGGGTTGGATTTCCCCCAATCCTTCGTCCATTCCATGTTGCTGAGGTTGAAGATGGCTTTCTTTTTGTGAGAAGACCGAGGCAAAGAAGGCATTAAGCAGTTCTGCCTTTTCCCTATCCCCTGTCACCATCACCCCATCTACTCCTTGCAGTGGCCCTATCGCCTCCTTTTTCTTCCTTTTTCTACCAACATAAGCAAAAAAACCTTTTTTGTTGTTTTTTATGTCCCTGGCAAGCCTGAGCTCATTTTGCGCTTTAGCCTTGCGAACCTTTTCCCTACAGGAGTTGGCTATACGTTTGAATTCTTCTTTGGTGATTTCTCCCCTTTTCCACTTCTTGTGCATGTCACTTTTGAGCTTTAGCTCAGTTAGAAGTTCTTTGGACATCCATTCTGGCTTCTTTGCACTTGTCTTATTTTTCTTCTTTGTTGGCACTGTTTGCATTTGCGCCTTGAGTATTTCACTTTTGAAAAACTCCCATCCATCCTTAACTCCCTTGTTTTTTAATATCGGCGTCCATGGAATGCCGCTCAGTAATTCCTTCATTTTTTGGAAGTCAGCTCTCTTAAAGTCCAGAATGCGTGTTTGACTTGTCTTAGTTTCAGCATTCCTTTGTATTGCAAACTGCAGGAGCACATGGTCACTTGCCCCTAAGGATCCAACCACTTCAACTGTATTGATCAGGTCTTCCACATTTGTTAAGATTAGATCAAGAGTTGCTGATCCCCTTGTTGCCTCTTCTACCTTCTGGACCATAAAATTATCTGCAAGGCAAGTGAGGAATTTGTTGGACTTTGTACTCTTGGCTGAGTTTGTTTTCCAGCAGATATCGGGATAATTGAAATCGCCCATGACTACTATATCTCTTCTTTGTGCCTGTTTGGTCAGCTGTTGACAGAAGGCTTCATCAAGTCCTTCATCCTGACTCGGAGGTCTGTAGTAGACACCCACGACAAGATCTTTTTGAGTCCCGGTTCCCTTGATTCTTATCCAGATGCTTTCAAGCTGGTTTCCCGGATTACAGTCTTGCATTTCTTCTGCAACGTAACTGTTTTTGACATATAAAGCTACTCCCCCTCCTCTCCCCTTTGTTCTATTTATGTGAAAGAGGTTATAGCCCTCAATGGTTAAATTCCAGTGATGGGAGTCATCCCACCAGGTTTCAGTGATGCCTATGACATCGTATGTGTGGTGCTGTGCTAGGAGTTGGAGTTCGTCTTGCTTATTTCCCATGCTCTGAGCATTAGTGTAAAGACATGTAAGCCCCTGTGACCTCCCCTCGAACTGTTTATTTGGGATTATTGTGCTCTCTGTACTTGGTCCTTGCTGTGTTTGTGCAGCCCTCCGTTTAGCCTTACGGCGGTTCCCTGTGGTCGTGGGTAATATAGTGTTCGCCAGGCTGTTGTTCCCCTCCCCCAGTGGATTTAGTTTAAAGTGCGCCTGATGAGGTTTGTGAGTCTGTGTGCAAAAAGATGTTTTCGTACTTGTGTGAGATGCACCCCATCGCTTGCCAGTAGTCCATCCTCTATATATTAGAGCATCTTGCAAAGAACATTCTAGAACATTATAGCTGAGCGGGCCTGGTCAGGTGCTACGCCGTCACTCAAAGGCACACGCTTTTGCCTCCCTCCCTTATTCCTCCCTCTTGCTCTCCTCCCAATACAGGATCTCAAAGAATTAAAAGAACTTTTGGTCAAGCTTTTCAATACCTGTGAAATCTCAAAAGATATATTAACCAATATTATTTTGCAAAGGTTGAATGTGTTTATATTATTTTGGTTGCCAAATTCAATTGATGTTTAAATAGTGGAGACTATTACAGTCTGGAAGATACTACTGTGGATTATAACAGTTGACTGTACATATTATTTTCATTATTGTTGTTAACTCTCAGGTAATATTGTATGTATATGGTGCTCTGAATTACATAGGTCAACTTATGTTTTGAAACTTTATAGTATTCACTTATCCTTTTTACATAGAAGGAAGATAGCCCTATACTCAGAGAGGCCTGACTATTTCTGTGGTCTTTGCAAGATGCTCTAATATACATATCTCTTTTTATGTTTTGAACCTTTATAGTGGTTGTTTATCTCTTTGACATTGTCTAGTATAGACATTTGTGTGTATTTATCATTATAATTGGACTCAATCTTGGACCAGTTTCTCAATCTTGAACCGTCTCCTGTTCCGTGGTCTGTTCGTACTGTTGCGACTTGGTCGTGATACAGATTCCTCAGGAGACAGACAAGGGGACTTGGTCACCCCAGACCACCAAAAACTTGCCACAATTCACTATGATGTTTTTCTGGAACTCCCTCCCTTCCTCCATCCTGGCTCTCGTGGTACTTTAATTTTTAAAAAAAATGTTTTCAATGTTTGTAAGAATTATAATCCATTTTTTTGCGTTAGGAAATGTCCACCACATATAGTTAAAAGTTCGTTCATTTTGTTGACATCTTCCAACAAACATTTTAAAAAATTTAGTTCCAACTTTGCTGATTTTTCTGGTGACGTGTACCATCTCATCTTGTAGACACTTTCTCTTAATCCACAGCATCTTGTGAATTCAATCTTTATTTTCCACATCTGTTACCATTTGTCTAGGCGGATATTATGGCTCCCGTTATTTGATTAGCTGCACTTCGATGTCTGATTTTAATAATATTGTGTAGATTTTTGCAACTAATTTTTCCTTGGACTGGGAGAAAATATTATCTATTTCATTACCTTTCCAGTTATTGCTTATTTGGTATTTTTCTTGTGGTTGTCTGTATTGGAACTATGAACATTGTACGCCCTCTTGTTGTAGTTGGCTTGGATTTTGTAGACGAGTTTCCTTTCGTTGCCCAATCTCTACCTGTTTATAGATGGACCATTGGTCTCCCCCCATCTCTGTCCGTCCAATGGAAGGCTCCTTTGGTCGATGCCCACAAAGGTGTCCAATTTGTGGGCACCGCAATTGAAGGGAGATGTTGACAAGCTGGAAAGCATCCAAAGGAGGGCAACTAAAATGATCAAGGCTCTGGAGAACAAGCCCTATGAAGAGTGACTTAAAGAACTGGGCATGTTTAGCCTGCAGAAGAGAAGGCTGAGAGGAGACATATGATAGCCATGTACAAATACGTGAAGGGAAGTCCTAGGGAGGAGGGAGCAAGCTTGTTTTCTGCTGCCCTGCAGACTAGGACGCGATGGAACAATGGCTTCAAACTACAGGAAAGGAGATTCCACCTGAACATCAGGAAGAACTTCCTCACTGTGAGAAGGGCTGTTCGGCAGTGGAACTCTCTGTGTGATGGAGGCTCCTTCTTTGGAGGCTTTTAAGCAGAGGCTGGATGGCCATCTGTCAGGGGTGCTTTGAATGCGATTTCTTGCTTCTTGGCAGGGGGTTGGACTGGATGGACCATTTTTTTTTCGTGTCAGGAGCAACTTGAGTTGCTTCTGGAGTGAGAGAATTGGCCGCCTGCAAGGACGTTGCCCAGGGGACGCCCGGATGTTTTTGAAGTTTTTACCATCCTTGTGGGAGGCTTCTCTCATGTCCCCGCATGGAGCTGGAGCTGATAGAGGGAGCTCATCCACACTCTCCCCAGGTGGGATTCGAACCTGGCAGCTTCCAGGTCAGCAACCCAACCTTCAAGTCACTTAGTCCACTACGCCATCTGGGGGCTCCGATGGACCATTGGTCTCCCCTCATCTCTGTCCGTCCGATGGAAGGCTTCTTTGGTAGATGTCCACAAAGGTATTTTAGGTTGAGTTTCAATACTCTGTGTGGTGTATTTCTTGGCAGGTGGCTCTTAAAATTAGTCAGCTAATGTTTTTTCCCAATATTAAGTATCCCTGCCATCCATATCTTAAATCATGTCCTAATAATGTCAGTCATCTTTTAGTAGCTGGATTTATCAGTTCTTTTATCTAAACTAGAACTGCAGCTTTGTCATATAGCTTAAATTTTGGTAGAGCCATACCTCCCCCCCCCCCGCCTGCCCACCCGGGGGCCTTTGGCATCTTGAAAGGATTTCATCTCCAGTCTTTGTTTTTCGCCTTCCCAAATGAACTTACTAATATCTTTGTTCCATTGTTCAAGTCAGGTATCGTTTAATAATATTGGCATTGTTTAGAAATGAAACACAAATTCAACAAGGCAAACTGGGAATACTGGTGGACTTTGGAGGTGATTGACTTTTATCTCTAGGAGTTATAGTTCACCTGCATTCTGTGAGCCCTCTGAACCCCACCAATGACGGATCCGGGCCGAACTTGACACACAGACCTAACATGGCCAACTGGGAATACTGGGCGAAGGGGAGGTTGAGAGGGGTGACCCAAGATTTTTCGGAATTGTAATTCACCCAGATCCTTATGCATTTTCTAATGGGAGCATTCATACAAAATAAAAGCAAAAACAGTTTTTTTTTCTAAGACTTAGTGTGTCATATGACCAAACTGATATGACCTCACACCCGAAACCAAACAAGGTCCTTTGCAAATAACCCGGGCATCGCCGGGTACCCAAGCTAGCAATCCATAAAGAAATCCTGTTTCTTTCAGCATTTAGCACATGCTGTTAATTCACGGAAACTCATTATCCAGAGTGAATTTTGCCCTTTAATGTTGGAAGGAGTTCTGCCCGCCTTCTGTTCCTTTAGCCACGTTTGGGTTTAACTCAATGAAATCAGTGTGACTCTCTAAGATCGGAAAGAGTTTCCATTCCTTCCCTCCTCACATTATGTTTCTGTCCTTTTCTACTGGTGGTTGGTTGTTGATGCTTTATGTTGTTATGATGCTTTGTACTGTTTTACCTTTAACTTATTGTACTGCAATGTATTTTATTGTGCTGTATTTTAATTCTGTTTTATTGGGCCTGGTCCCCATGTAAGCCGCCTCGGGGAGATGGGGGCGGGATAGAATCTCACTTATTCAACATTCGGGATTATCCAACACAGTCTGCCTTTTAGTAGTCAATGTTTTTGTAGTCAATCTTTTCAATACATTGTGATTTTTTGGTGCTAAATTCGTAAATATAGTAATTCGACATAACATTGCTGTGTATTGAACTGCTTTTTCTGTCAAATTTGTTGTAAAACATGTTTTGGTGCTTAATTTGTAAAAATCATAATGTAATTTGATGTTTAATAGGCTTTTCCTTAATCCCTCCTTATTATCCAACATTTTCACTTATCCAACTTTCTGCCGGCCCATTTATGTTGGATAAGTGAGACTCTACTGTATTATTATTATTTTCTTCCCTTTTTAGCTTTCTTTACCTTGAGCCACCTTTGAGCCCACGTATGTTCCCACATGTGTTAAGTGAAGTTGGATCTGGATCTGTTTGTTCTTGTTTGTGAACCTGTGATCACCTTTGTCGGTTTATGCAGGGAGGTGACTCACAAACCATGAACTACGTAATAATGAAACAATGATTATTTAGTGCATGCTGGTTAATCATGGCCTCTCTTCTGTTCCTTAAACTACATTTTGGCTCGACTCCCTTCTTTCTTCTGTCCTTTTCCTTCCCTCACTGCTTCCTCTTCCTTTTATCCACTTCCATCATTCCTTTATTCCTTCCTTTCTTCTGTCCTTCCCACATGCCTTCCTTCCACCATCTCTCTTTCCCTCCCTTCCACATTCCTTCCTTCTTTTCTTCCTTCCTTGTCCTGTGGTTGTTGAATCACCTTTGAACAAGGACCAGCTTTCGTCTCTGTTATGTTCACTCAATTTCTTGTTGCTTATGAATCTTTGATTGCTTTTCGTGGTTTCTGTGTGTGTCCTTGAGACATTTAATGTTTCTGTTTCTTGGTATTTTCATTTTAAACGTAATCAATAATTCCCAAAACCAAGGTCCATTCCCAGTGATCCCTGCAGTATCTTCTGTTGGTCAAGGGGCTTCTCTGTGCCAAGTCTGGTCCCGGTCCATTGTCAGTGGGGGTCACAGTTTCTCTAGATGTGGGTGAACTATAACTCCCAAAACCAAGGTCCATTCCCAGTGATCCCTGCAGTATCTTCTGTTGGTCATAGAATCATAGAATAGTAGAGTTGGAAGAGACCACATGGGCCATCCAGTCCAACCCCCTGCTAAGAAGCAGGAAATCGCATTCAAAGCACCCCCTACAGATGGCCATCCAGCCTCTGCTTAAAAGCCTCCAAAGAAGGAGCCTCCACCACGGCCCCGGGGAGAGAGTTCCACTGTCGAACAGCCCTTCTCACAGTGAGGAAGTTCTTCCTGATGTTCAGGTGGAATCTCCTTTCCTGTAGTTTGAAGCCATTGTTCAGTGTCCTAGTCTGCAGGGCAGCAGAAAACAAGCTCCCTCCCTCCTCCCTATGACTTCCCTTCACGTATTTGTACATGGCTATCATGTCTCCTCTCAGCCTTCTCTTCTGCAGGCTAAACATGCCCAGCTCTTTAAGCCGCTCCTCATAGGGCTTGTTCTCCAGACCCTTAATCATTTTAGTCGCCCTCCTCTGGACGCTTTCCAGCTTGTCAACATCTCCCTTCAACTGTGGTGCCCAAAATTGGACACAGTATTCCAGGTGTGGTCTGACCAAGGCAGAATAGAGGGGGAGCATGACTTCCCTGGATCTAGACGCTATTCCCCTATTGATGCAGGCCAGAATCCCATTGGCTTTTTTAGCAGCCGCATCACATTGTTGGCTCATGTTTAACTTGTTGTCCACGAGGACTCCAAGGTCTTTTTCGCACAGACTGCTGTCAAGCCAGGCGTCCCCCATTCTGTATCTTAGATTTGCATTTTTTCTGCCGAAGTGAAGTATCTTGCATTTGTCCCTGTTGAACTTCATTTTGTTAGTTTTGGCCCATCTCTCTAGTCTGTCAAGATCGTTTTGAATTCTGCTCCTGTCTTCTGGAGTGTTAGCTATCCCTCCGAGTTTGGTGTCATCTGCAAACTTGATGATCGTGCCTTCTAACCCTTCGTCTAAGTCGTTAATAAAGATGTTGAACAGAACCGGGCCCAGGACGGAGCCCTGCGGCACTCCACTTGTCACTTCTTTCCATGATGAAGACGACGCATTGGTGAGCACCCTTTGGGTTCGTTCGCTTAGCCAATTACAGATCCACCTAACCGTAGTTTTGTCTAGCCCACATTTTACTAGTTTGTTTGCCAGAAGGTCGTGGGGGACTTTGTCGAAGGCCTTACTGAAATCCAAGTACGCTACATCCACAGCATTCCCTGTATCGACCCAACTCGTAACTCTATCGAAAAAAGAGATCAGATTAGTCTGGCATGACTTGTTTTTGGTAAATCCGTGTTGACTATTAGCAATGACCGCATTTGTTTCTAAGTGTTCGCAGACCACTTCCTTAATGATCTTTTCCAGAATTTTGCCTGGTATTGATGTGAGGCTGACCGGACGGTAATTGTTTGGGTTGTTCTTTTTTCCCTTCTTGAAGATAGGGACCACATTCACCCTCCTCCAATCTGCTGGGACTTCTCCCGTTCTCCAAGAACTCTCGAAGATAATTGCCAGTGGTTCTGAAATAACTTCCGCTAGTTCCTTCAGTACTCTTGGGTGTAGCTGATCTGGCCCTGGCGACTTGAATTCGTTTAGAGAGGCCAGGTGTTCCTGGACAACTTGTTTCCCTATTTGTGGTTGGATTTCCCCCAATCCTTCGTCCATTCCATGTTGCTGAGGTTGAAGATGGCTTTCTTTTTGTGAGAAGACCGAGGCAAAGAAGGCATTAAGTAGTTCTGCCTTTTCCCTGTCCCCTGTCGCCATCACCCCATCTTCTCCTTGCAATGGCCCCCTGGTCAAGGGGCTTCTCTGTGCCAAGTCTGGTCCCGGTCCATTGTTGGTGGGGGTCACAGTTTCTCTAGATGTGGGTGAACTATAACTCCCAAAACCAAGGCCCATTCCCAGTGATCCCTGCAGTATCTTCTGTTGGTCAAGGGGCTTCTCTGGTTGCAGTGCATTCTCTGGTGGGGGTCACAGTGTCAGTGAAGGTACTGCAAGTCCCATCATCCGCACCAAGTTTGGTCCAGATCCACCCTTGGTTGGGTCGACAGTGCTCAGTAGTAAGTTGCGTTGACAGTGCTCTCTGGATCAGTGGTCCCCAAACTTTTTAAACAGGGGGCCAGTCCACGATCCTTTGGACCGTTGGAGGGCTGGACTATAGTTGGCCACCGAGCAATAAATAATAATAATAATAATAATAACAACAACAACAATAATAATAATAATAAAAAGAGGGATGGAAAAGACCCTTTGGGCCATTGAGTCCAATCCCCTTCTGCCTTTGTGCACAAGCAAAGCATCCCTGACAGATGGCCACCCAGCCTTAATGTTAATAATAATAATAATCATAATAATCATAATAATAATAACAATAGACATTGACAAAATTACGATCTGCCAACTGCAAAAGGCCACCTTACTGGGATCTGCACGCATCATCCGAAAATACATCACACAGTCCTAGACACTTGGGAAGTGTTCGACTTGTGATTTTGTGAAACGAAATCCAGCATATCTATCTTGTTTGCTGTGTCATACAATGTCGTTGTGTCAATAATAATAATAATAATAATGTGTTGTCGAAGGCTTTCATGGCCGGGATCACAGGGTTGTTGTATGTCTTTCGGGCTGTGTGGCCATGTTCCAGAAGCATTCTCTCCTGACGTTTCGCCCACATCTATGGCAGGCATCCTCAGAGGTTGTGAGGTACCAGAATGCTTCTGGAACATGGCCACACAGCCCGAAAGACCTACAACAACCCCAATAATAATAAGTTTATTTATATCCCGCCTCCATCTCCCCCGAAGGGGACTCGGGCCGGCTTACAGCAAAATAAAAATACAAGCATTGATAAAATATGACACATCAAAGGACAACAACAGAAACCAATAATAAATATACACAATAGGTGAAAAAACACAACACAGAATTAAAACATCAAATTAAAAACAATGAGGTTGCAATAGTGAATAAGCAAAGTGCACATTATGAGTAACAAATTCCTAAATAGATAAAGCAATAGAATCATTTAAGGTCACATTAGGTAGGGAGGAGTCCTGAATAATATCAAGCAATCAGGAATCAGGGGAAAAGCGACCAGTACAAAAGGTCGAGGAGCATAATAATTATGATGGAAAAAGGTGATGATAATAATAATAATAATAATAATAATAATAATAATAATAATAATAATAATAATAATAATAATAAGGGTTGTAAGAGAAGAAGAGGCCCCTTGGGTCATTTAGCCCAACCCCCTTCTGCCCTTGTGTTGTGGAGGCCGGATAAATGGCTTTGATGGGCCGCATCCGACCCCCGGGCCTTAGTTTGGGGACCCCTGCTCTGGATGATGGTCAAGTACAACGGTGGGGAGCTCAATCCAATGCGGGCTTTGAACCCTTGGCCTTTCTTTCGGTCAGTAGTGATCTCTTGCGTCTGGGTCTTAACCATCTGCGCCACAGCCCGGTCCCTCCCTCCTCCTCTCCGGACCCCCCTCGGGTGTCCTCTGGGCATCATGCCGGGAGGAGGGCGAGGCAGGCCGCAGCCGAGGGTGCTCAGAGGGCTCTCAGCCGCCTTCCTTCCGCCTGCCTCCCTTGAGCCTCCATCCCGGCATACGGATGGGGAGGAGGGTGAGACGCACAATGGCTGGGAGCACTCCAGGAGGTTCTCTCTCTGCTGCCACGTGCCTTCCTCCCCATATTCTTGGCCTAAGGATGTGGCCAGCTACCCTGTCCTTATGCCAAGAGGACAGGGAACGTGAGGAGGAGGGCCACAGGGAAGCGCCCAGGGGGCCACATCCACACACCCCCTCCCCCCGGGCCTTACTTGGTTCATGCCTGCCTTAGGGGGAGAAAAGCAGTCTATACATGTAGTAAATAAATAAATATAGTCTCCATTTTGCACAACCCCTTGCCCTGCCCTTCTCGAATCTGAACATGCCCACTTTTTCCGCTTACTGGTCGGTTGATTATATAGTTTTATGGTGTTTTTACTCTTTCTCGTTTCAATTGTTTTGATTATATTGTTTATTTCCTATACGTTTTTTAATTGTGTTTTACCTTGGAATCCTTGTTTTATGCTGAAAGCCACCCCGAGTCCCTTCGCGGAGAGAGATGATGATGGGATAGAAGAATAAAATTATTATTATTATGTATACACAATATATAGGTGTCAATATCTATATTTTCCAATTCCCAATCACTTCCTTGTTCTTTCCTTCCCTCCCTTCCTTCCTCCATTCTTCCTTCCCTTCCTTCCTCCTCCCTTCGTATTTATTTATTTGGGTATTTATTTCTCGTGTCAGAATAGGGGTAGATGGACATCTAGAAGAGCTGTCCAGAAGTCCCTGACTCAGATACTATGAGTCCAAATGTAGTCAGAATCAAGACCATCTTCTGGCTACGCAGGGACTTCCAAGCTTGGGACTGCTCTACATGCCTCGTTGTCACCTTTGAGGACAATTCATTAATTGAAGAGCTTTGGGCTTATAAGTCTTTACTGAACTCTTGGGACATCAATATCAGGAAGGTGGTTCTGCATCCGACCACTTGTCCTTTGATGGCAGGCTTTGAACTGCCTTCTTATGTTACAACTAGATCCAGAAGCGCCCAAAACTATTGAGTCAGGTCTCCATCCCCCCCCCCCCAAGAATTGGTTTAGTATTCCCTAGTTCAACCCCAACCCCCCTCAATCTACCCCCGATTCCCGCCCACAGACACTGCTTTTGTTAAGCCAGTCTGTTTCCCCTGATTGCTCTCTCCTTCCGTCCTCGCAGGACTCATTCTTAGATGCTACTCACGATAATACCCTGAGTAGCTTCCTGGGGGAGAGGGAGAGCGGTCGCCACCATCCCAGGGAGAAGCGCAACAGAGTGTTTGCGACCCTGGAGAAGGTTGTTTCTAATGGCAGCTTGGCCCTATGCGGGTGGGTGCCACCTGACGGTGGCCGGCTCCCCAGACAAGTGGGACCCAAGCCCCCATGTCTATCGCAGCCAAAAAGGCCAAACCGTTCAAGGCTTTGTATGTGATTACTTCCAAGAATTTGCAGCACTTTATCAGTCACCTCGTGTTTACAATATTTATAGGATGCACCTTACCCAGTCTACTTTTACAACCTCTCCGTTTTAACCCATGTTTTTATTAGTTCTTGTCATTTGTTTTTATTGGCTAATGTTTAAATTTTTATAATTGTGCATGTCTCTTGTCTTTTGTTGTGTTTTATATTGCTATTGTTTTTGTTCGGGCTTGGCCCCATGTAAGCTGCCCTGAGTCCCCTTTGGGGAGATGGAGGTGGGGTATAAAAATAAAGTTGTTATTATTATTATTATTATGCGTGCAGATCCCTGTAGGGTGGCCTTTTGTATTATTATTATTATTATTATTATTATTATTATTATTATTATTATTATTATTTGGTTTACTAATTTTCTGTTATAGATTGGCATCCTTTCACACCCATTCCCTCCCCCCACCCGGCAGTCCCCATAACCCTCCAGCCCCCCCACCCCCCTCCAACAATACAAAGTGCAAATGCAGTTGTAAAGTGCAGAGGGGGCATGAGCAGCATAAGTGTAGGGGTCTGAGCTAACTAAAGTGCAAGGCAGGCAGTGGGGATTAGGATTGTGACCTAATTCAGTATGGTGCAATATGGTTTTATAACGTGCCAAGGCAGGACCAATTAGAGATGATAAACTTAGTAAATTGCTCATGCTCAGTAAGATATTTGTGAGGCATCTTCTAGGACAGGACTGGACAGAGTAGGTGCCGCTCTTCCCCAGGTTGGGATTTAATGGCTTAAGATTACTGCGGACACGTTCCTACAACCCGTACATAACCCGTGTTTCTCTCAATCGCCTTCACCTGCTGAAAAGCCTTTCCCCACAACAGAGGGCAGGAAATAGAGGCGGAAATGGACAGGGGTGGAAAGGGCTGGGCAGGAAGGAGGGTTTCCCGACTGAGCTGTGCCTGTGAATTTGCATGCCGTCCTGCGGCTCAACCAAGGGAGTGAACAGCCCAACGGGGACGTAGTCCAGGCGAGACCAGTTCTGTGGACATCTCAGCATGCCTAAATGGGGTGTTGAATTTGCCAGGCAGGAAGGCAACGTCTTTGGGAATTTGGGGTTCCTTTGAGAGATGTAGGAAATGTGGTGGCAGCAGGGGTCTAATTTGGGATGCACAGGAGACGGACCTGGGATCCCTTGTGGCCTGAAAGGGAATCTAGACATTTATGAAATCATCAATAAAGGGATCATTGTGCCTCTTAATATTTAACATGCTGGTAATTCATGGAAACGAATTATTCAGAGTGAATGACGCCCCGTCTATGGTCTGTCTGACTGTCTGCCTTTTGTTTCTTTAGCCGTGTTTAGGTCAAGCCAAAAAAATCAATGTGGCTCTTTAGTATTGTACGAAGGTCCCTTTTTCTTCCATCCATCCCTCTTTCCTTCCATCAATCACTCATTTTCATATTCCCTCTCTTGTTTTCTTCTCTCCTTCTGAATCCATCCCTTATTGTCCATCAATCTGTGATCACCTTTGTTAGTTTCCGTGTGTCCTTGAGACCCTTTATATCTCCATTTCTTCCATTTTCAACATGAGCCCTGAATGGAAAAGAGGATCATCTTAGAAATAAAGGAAGTTTGCAGGTTCATGTTTAACCTTTTGCTTCTTCTTTCTTGATCAGGGAAATGAAGACCCTATGAAGTCACCACAGGCATGAAAAGAAAATATCAATATCTAGTGGAGATTGAGGAATTTGGAAACCAAAGGGCAATAATGAAAGAAATCCTGCGGGAAGAAGAAATCCTCTCTAGGTGCCAATCTTGTGGAACTCAATTTTGATTAAAAAGAAAAAGGTAACACTCACATGTCTGTATCGCAGTCAATCATAACTGTCAACATGGAGGAGAAACTCTTTACATGTCTTGAGTGTGGAAAGAGCTTCATTTGGAGGAGCCATCTGCTACTGCATGAAAGGACTCACACTGGGGAGAAACCCTTTAAATGTCTGGAGTGTGGACAGAGTTTCACTCATAGTTCAGGCCTACGTTCACATCAAAGGACTCACACTGGGGAGAAACCCTTTAAATGTCTGGAGTGTGGACAGAGTTTCACTCATAGTTCAGGCCTACGTTCACATCAAAGGACTCACACTGGGGAGAAACCCTACAACTGCCTGGAGTGTGGACAGAGCTTCACTCATAGTTCAGTTTTGCATTCACATCAAAGGACTCACACTGGGGAGAAACCCTATACATGCCTTGAGTGTGGACACAGCTTCACTTATAGTTCAGTTTTGCGTTCACATCAAAGGATTCACACTGGGGAAAAACCCTATAAATGCCTGGAGTGTGGACAGAGCTTCACTCAGAATTCAGGCCTACGTACACATCAAAGGACTCACACTGGGGAGAAACCCTATACATGCCTGGAGTGTGGACATAGCTTCACACATATTTCACATCTACGTTCACATCAAAGGACTCACACTGGGGAGAAACCCTATAAATGCCTGGAGTGTGGTCAGAGCTTCACTCAGAATTCAGGCCTACGTTCACATCAATGGACTCACACTCGGGAGAAACCCTACAACTGCCTGGAGTGTGGACAGAGCTTCACTCAGAATTCAGGCCTACGTAGACATCAAAGGACTCATACTGGGGAGAGACCCTATAAGTGCCTGGAGTGTGGACAGAGCTTCACTCATAGTTCAGGCCTACGTTCACATCAAAGGACTCACACTGGGGAGAAACCCTATAACTGCCTGGAGTGTGGACAGAGCTTCACTCATAGTTCAGTTTTGCGTTCACATCAATGGACTCACACTGGGGAGAAACCCTATAACTGCCTGGAGTGTGGACACAGCTTTACTCACAAGGGAAACTTACATACACATCAAAGGACTCACACTGGGGAGAGACCCTATACATGCCTGGAGTGTGGACAGAGCTTCACTCATAGTTCAGGCCTACGTTCACATCAAAGGACTCACACTGGGGAGAAACCCTATACATGCTGGGAGTGTGGACAGAGCTTCACTCACAATTCAGACTTACGTTCACATCAAAGGACTCACACTGGGGAGAAACCCTATAAATGCCTGGAGTGTGGAAAGAGCTTCGCTCAAAGTGGAAACCTAAGTTCACATCAAAGGACCCACAGTGGGGAGAAACCCTATAAATGTCTGGAGTGTGGACAGAGCTTCGCTCGTAGTTCAGGCCTACGTTCACATCAAAGAACTCACTGGGGAGAAATCCTATAAATGCCTGGAGTGTGGACAGAGCTTCACTCAGAGTTCAGGCCTACGTAAACATCAAAGGACTCACACTGGGGAAAAACCGTAGAAATGCATGGTGTGTGGACAGAGCTTTTCAGGGAATAACATTATACATAGACATCATAGAATTCACCCTGGAGAGAATGGTGTTAATTGACACCAGAGTGTCATTCCAACGTGTACAAAAGCAACACTTGCAAATTTTGGAAATGCAAGCTCAAAGTTGAGACATTCATCACATGTGATATATTGTAGAAAGATCGAACTAAAATGCCTTCCATTCTGGAAGTAATTAAGATGATAGGAAACTAGAGTTTTATATGTTTAGAATGTTGGATGATGAATTAGAATAAAAACATGGGCTGTTACTGCGAGATACTAAAGAATTGACTATACACAGGGATGGAAGGAATGTTTTATTCCAAAGCAAAAAAGAATGGCTTATGAAGACCTGCAAATTAGCCAAAACAAACAAGCTGACAACAACATGGGCAGATGTCAGTTGTAATATTTATTCATTGGAAGAGTGTTATCGGAAATAGAAGTGTTGTTATATTATCTAAAGGGAGAAGAATAATGAAAGATAAAAATTAACAGATAGAATGAGGCTTTTAGGCATGTATCCCTGTCTGTTTGTTAGTTCAGCTGTGTGTCTATGTAGGTAACTTTTTCGTTAGTGTGTTTGTTTCTGATTTAGTTTTGTATCTCATGTAGTACTTAGTTTCATGTATAGTTGAAGCATTATATATAATATCTGCCTTTTTTATTGTTGCTTTTAATCTCTTTTTTATTTATTTCTTTTTATTTAGCCCAAAATGGGGTTTAATGTTTAATCTAGAGCACCTTTGAATATTATTTCCTTTCTCTGTGTTGATGACATGGGTTTGGATTCAATTGTCTTGCTTTAGACATTATTGTTCCTATTATGCTTTATACAACATGTATTCACTGCTTTGATCACCATCCATTCTTTTTCACTGCCTTGTCTATCCCGCAAACCCCTCCAGTGTGTTCTCTTGGTCATCAGGGTTCAGTGTGCTAAGTTTGGTCCACATCCGTCATTGGTGGGCTTTCGAATGCTCTCTGGATGCAGGGTGAACTACAACTCCAGGGTCTTTGTGCCAAGTTTGGTCGTCAGTGTAAGGATGTTAGGAGTTAAACAGAGATTATTGATATGATTTTATTTGTTTGTTAAAGAAAAAAGAAGGAGTTATATATTAGCAAGGAAAAGGCCTAACATGGAAACAGTGTTTGGCAGGTTGCCATGGTAACGCAGCCTCTCTTTGGAGAAGAAGGGGGCGTGGCTTAGTTGGCAGTTAGAGCATAGACCTTTTTAAAAAGGGGTGTTGCTGTTAGGTTTTGAGAAGATTAGGAGCTGTGGGAATCAGCTAAGGACGTCAGCTTATTGTTCACTCAGGGGAAAGGCTGGTGATATAAGTTGACCGGGTGTTTTATTTACTGGTTCAAGAGAAGTTATTTAAGATCTATCCATTCAAGCAAGACTACATTGTAACTTAAGATCCGGAACATTTACTGATTGAAACCACACGCTTATGTACAAATAAACTTGAATTTTGTTGTTCATAAAGATCAGTCTCCTTGCCTCTCTGTAAGCCTGAAGGAAAACCATTACCTCACGTTGGTGGCAGTTACCATACCTATCTATATAAGTTACCGTACTTTTCTATATAAGTTGCCATATCTACTCATTTAAATCCATCAGTTCTGTTATCCTTCCTTATCCACTAAACCCTCCTGATATATATATACTCCCAACATATCTTCCCTCCATACTTGAAAGGTTGTTCATAACTGGGGGCAAGGGTGAGAATAAAAGGATTCCTCCCTGTCATACATTCACACATCCTCCATCCCTCACTGTCACACTCGCGCGTCCCTTCAATTGGTGGCAGTGGTGGGATTCAAAAGGGATTCCTCCCTGTCACACACGCGCGCCTTTCCAAATTGGTGGCAGCGGTGGGATCAGAAGGGATTCCTCCCTGTCACACACGCGCGCCTTTCCAGTCAGCTTGTTTTGTTCGGAGCCCAAAGGGTTCGTGTTCTTTGGATGCCGAGTGTTCAGGGAAGAGTGAGGTCTGTTAGATCAAGGAGGCCCTTCAGAGACCAAGTCTGGTTGCTTTGCTGGGAAATCGTACAAACATGTTCACACAAATGGGAAGGTTAGAAGATTTGGTTCATGCAGATTTTAAGTTAATAACTTTTAAAAATAGAAGATAAAATTTGGAAAGCACAGGATGGTGGAGCATCTGAGTTGGTGGAGCCTCAGTAACGGTGGAAGCCCAGTGATTTTATTTGATCTATCATGTCAGAAACTAATTGAGAGTACAGTTATAATGTATTTTAATAACACAAAGTTTTTGTTTTTTCGTGTCAGGAGCAAACCGAGTTGCTTCTGGAGTGAGAGACTTGGCCGTCTGCAAGGACATTGCCCAGGGGATGCCCGGATGTTTTGATGTTTCACCATCCTTGTGGGAGGCTTCTCTCATTTCCCCGCATGGAGCTGGGGCTGATAGAGGGAGCTCATCTGCACTCTCCCCAGAAGCGACTCAAGCTGCTCCTGACACGGAAAATAAAATAACACAAAGTTAAAACTTGGCATGATACTAGATTTCCTTTGACTAGAAGGTGGCCGCTTGGAGTGCCTCTGGTGTCGCTGTGAGAAGGTCCCCTGTAACGGAAAGCCCTATTTTATTGGGGATTTTTGTCTATGTTATGTAATGTTGATTCAGTGGTCAAGGTGGGCAGGAGTTGGCTACTGCTGATTGGCTATGTGTCACCATGGTAACGTAGAAATGCAACTATTTCGAAGCTAGCACGAAAGGGGCGGAGCTAGCTGGATGAAAAAGGAGGGAATGTTTCAAAAAGAGTGAGTTAGTGAAGTTCTCTAGCCGGTGAGCTTGAAAGAAGATGTCTGAAGTCAGTTAGGTTTAAGTTTCCAGTGAGATAGAGCTGAGGAAAAGGAATACTGTTGAGACAAAGTTCCAGTCAAGTGGTTGATGTTACAGAATGAAAGATATTGTCTATATTATGTACAAATGAAACAGAAGAAGTAAACCTTTGCAACCAGTTACGCTTTTTGGACTAAAGAAACCATAAATAAATAATTCTTTGTTTGTAATAAAGACAGTGTTCCTGAGTGGTGAATTGCTCTACTTAGAGTCAGCGGAAGATTTGTCTCTCATCCTTCCCCTCCGTGTCACATCCTCTCATACACGCACAGCACAGACTCAAGGGTTTCTAGCTGGCAGTGGCTGGGATCCTGAAAGAAGGATGGCCCCCTGCCATAGTGGTATTTGAGAGATCCCATCTTGAAAAGGCGTGGGATATTAAGAGGAAGATTCCCTTGGCCTAAATGGAAAGAGCTGTGGGCAGGGTGTCCCACATTTAATGGTGGCAGTGGTTGGGATCTTGAAAGAGAGATTTCCCCCCTGCCTGTTTGAGAAGCCACTCTTGTGCCTTTTTTGGAAGTGAGCCTTGCACCCCCCAACGTGCTTGTGGCTGCATTGTAGTAAGGGGTCTGTGGTTGGCTCTTCTCCACACTCCCATGTCGCGGACTCCACTTCCTAGCCCCATTTCTTAAGATCAGCTCTGGATCTCGTGGTGCCAGAACGCAATCTGTTCAGCGTCTTCCAAGTTGCCCAGGAGGGAGTCCCTCATCTGGTATCAGCCATGGACTGAGGTTATGGGTTCTGCCCTGCCACTTTTGGATTCTCGCTTGCTGAGGTGTTCCTGTGAGAATCTCTGTAGATTTTAGAAAGCTCTTTCTTGATTTAAAGTGTTGGCGTACTGACTGATATCCAAACAGAGGATGGGCCAGAGATGTCACTGCCTCGGTCCTTTCATTGCTGGCTGCTACTTCCCGACAGATGTCAAGTGGTGCTGTACCGGCTAAACAGTATAACTTCTCCAGTGGTGTCGGGGTAGATATCCTGTGATAATGCGGCATGTCTCACCAAGGGCCACATCCCCTGTTTTAGTACGGTGAGATGTGTTCCACACTGGGCACGCGTATTCAGGAGCAGAGTAGCAGAGTGCAAGGGCCGATGTCTTCACTGTGTCTCGTTGTGATCCCCAGGTTGTGTCAGTCAGCTTTCATATGATATTCTTTCCAGCACCACTTTTTGCTTGATATTCAAGCAGTGCTTCTTGTAAGTCAGGGCACGGTCTAGAGCAGGGGTCCCCAAACTAAGGCCCAGGGGCCGGATGCAGCCCTCCAAGATCATTTATGATATAAATGATAATTTATCATTTATAATATATATTCAGTTTTATAATGTAATATTTTTATATCATTTTAAATAATATAATATATTGTATATACATATAATATTGATAATAATATTATAATGTTATACAATATAATATTAATAATACCATTGTAAAGATGTCATGATCATTGTGTTTTATTCATGATTGCTATGTTTAGGTTGACTGTTTAAGGTTATATATTTCAGCTATTCTTATACAGAAGCTGGGAGCCTCTAAGGCATGGCCAGGAAAAGGGGCGTGGCTTCACCTTGCTGGTGGAAGCCTTAGAATTCAAAATTTAGCAGTTGGAATTGGGCAGTTGGAGTTTGTCGGTTGAGCAGAGCAGTTGGTTCTATTCAGTGAGAAAGGAGTGAGATCGAGAGAAGAGATTGTGGGAGGAAGTTGAGCAGCTAGAGAGTTTTAGTGGAGAAGGGCTAAAATTAAAGTTGCTGAGCCTTTAGTAGGGATAACTAAAGAGCTGAGGCTACATCCCTAAGTCAAGGAGGACTAGGGTTAACCAGTTAAACTCCCCAGTTCAAGTTTGACCGAGTACAGATCAACTAAGTTCAAGAAGGACAGTATTCCTAACTGAAAGAAACAAGTCATATAAAGCTGATACCATACTAAGCTCAGTGAAACTATTGAGAAATCTTGCAACACTTACTGTACAGAAGTAACATCGTTCACCTCAAAATATAACATTCTTGCAACTATCAAGCTTTGTGCTATAAATAAACAAGTCACTGTTTCTTCAAATGTTGCTTATTATTTGAGCAAAGCATCTTTCAAAGGTGGTGGCAGCGACAACATTGAAAAGTGGAATACATAGAGGTAGAAGGTGAATCCTTCGCAATTTGTTGACAGAGGTGGGATCCAAAAAGATTCCATCCCTGTCATCACACTTCTTTACATTTGGTGGCAGCGGTGGGATCCAAAAAGATTCCATCCCTGTCATCACACTTCTTTACACCATATAATAATATTAATTATATGATATATATTACATATAATATTACAGTATAGTGGTATAGTTCAATATAGTAATATATAATGCTAATATTGTTCTATGCTAATAATATAATGTATGTACATACAGCTGCTCTGAGTCCCCTTCGGGGTGAGAAGGGCAGGATATAAATGTAATAAATAAATGTAGTAAATGAATAAATACATAATTTTAGACTTAGGCTTGCCCAAAGTCTGAAATGACTTGAAGGCACACAACAACAATCCTAATTAACTTGACTATCTCATTGGCCAGAAGCAGGCCCACACTTCCCATTGAAATCCTGATAGGTTTATGTTGGTTACAATTGTTTTCATGTTTAGATACGTTGTTTTGCACTACAAATAAGACGTGCAGTGTGCATAGGAATTTGTTCGTTTTTTTTTCCTCCAGTCTGAAGGATTGTGGACCGGCCCTCTGCTTTAAAAGTTTGAGGACCCCTGGTCTAGAGTGACTCCCATGTATGTTGATGTGCTTCGATGCTCCAGTGGGAATTGGTGGAGACTCAGACATGGTGTAGGTCCAGTGATGGTGGAGACCCATCAATGGTGGAGGCCTTTAAACAGAGCAAGTCAGGCGGCTTACAAATGATATGTACGTACAGTACAATATGTTATTAGCATAGCACAATATCAGCATTATCTATTCTTATGTTGTACTATACTGCAATATTATTAGAAATATTACATGTAACGTGCGCGCCTTCCAAAGCTTGGCTGGCTTATAATGGTATTTTAATTATTATTTAATTAATTATTAAGGAGTGCTCAACTCAATGGAACCCAAATGAATACAACTCAAATCTTGGACAAGTCAACGGAACCCAACTCAAGTCAAGTGAACCCAACTTGACTCAAATGAACCCAAGTCAACTCATCAGAATCTGATGCCATGATCCCCATCTCATGCCATCTCCGGACACAGAGCACTGACGGAGAGCACAAGGCCATGGGCCAAAAGGGAGGATAGGACACACGAACCAGCCATAAAACCCAATTGCCCTGAGGTGGGGGGAAAGGGACTCTAGAGTGATTGATGATACGGTAAAGGTCAAGGTTTCCCCTGACGTTAAGTCCAGTCGTGTCCGACTCTGGGGGTTGGTGCTCATCTCCATTTCTAAGCTGAAGAGCCGGCATTGTCTGTAGATACCTCCAAGGTCATATGGCTGGCATGACTGCATGGAACACCACTACTTTCCCACCGGAGCGGTAGCTATTGATCTACTCACATTTGCATGTTTTCGAACTGCTAGGTTGGCAGAAGCTGGAGCTAACAGCGGGCGCTCACTCCGCTCCCCGGATTTGAACCTGGGACCTTTTGGTCTGCAAGTTCAGCAGCTCAGCGCTTTAACACACTGAGCCACCGGAGGCTCCCGATGATACTGTAGCTAGGCCTATATACACGGGCAGTGGAGCAGACTCTTGTATTCTGAACATTAAAGCCGTATGGTATCTTCAGCCCTTGTGTGCCTGGGCTCTCTTTCAAAGAAGACTAACCCACACCAACACAGTTGGAGCTGACAAGCCTTACATTTGGCTCTAAATCCCTTACTCTCTGTAGCTTCTGCCTGCACCAGCCTGGAGGAAGGAGAGAGAGAGGACCAACTCGCAGGCATTTTGGGGGAAGAAGCAGGCTCCGAAGGAGGAGAGGGGGCAGGATCTCACACTCCCTTGAGTGCAGCTCCCCCCCCCCCCGATCCAAGTGGGTCACACCAGCCCCGGGGGGCAAGAGGCTAGCTCTGGCCTTCCAGCGGCCGCTCCGTCTCCTCAGGCCATCTCCCCCGGCCTTTCTGCGCAGCCCCTTCCTCCCATCCCGTTGGAGCTGACAAGCCTCACTCTTCACCGCCCAAGTCCGTCCCATGTCACGCTTTGCGTGAACTCCGTTTTCTTTTGAGGCCCGTTTCTTCTTTCTTCACAAGCACCCACACAAACACACTCCCGTTTCTTACACACACGCCCTGGATACATCAATACTACTTTATTGTATCACATGTCTGATTCAGTGTCAATTCTATGTATATAATCAGTTTAATATAGTTATATGTAGTGGAAAAGCGAACCGCTCACACAGATTTAAATACCGGGAACTTTGTCAAAGCGCTATGGATCCAATCTGAGCCCAACAGAGTTTAAAACAAGTACCTTTATTCTACTGCAGTTTAGACGGATGGACAAATCAAAGGTGACCGCCGTGAAGAACATTTGAAATGAAGCTCAATATATCCTCATGTTCCTCATTTCTTTGGAGCAGTACAGAGTGTTGCAAGCGTGCTTGCTTTATCATAAACAACATTTGTAGAATAAACATGTTGTTCACTTATGTTCCAGTAAGTAGCTTAACCACATTAACCACATCGACCGACCACAAGATGTTCCAGAAACATAGTGGCGACATACGGACACTTGCCTCTCCTCTGGAAGAAGGCAGGTTGCATCTTTAATAGAATAAGTTGAAGCAGACAGCTTAATAATGCATAATTAAAAGCAATCAGAAATAGAATAGAAATAGAATAGAAATGCAGGCACTTTGGCCCATCAACCCTCTCAATAGTCAACATACATCACAGTTCACAATTGCGTTTCTAAGTATTGCAATTTGTTTTCAAATACAGAAAATCGATCAGTCCCTCCTTGTAGCCCTCACCTTACTACTGGGTGCATCAATAGATGTAAACATGCTGCTGCCGCTTTGGGTGAATATCCGTTGATTTCATCACACCAGTGACGTTCTGTCGGGCTGCTTCCTTCTGCGGCCACGCTCTGACGTTCTCCATCAACCTCTTGGATCCTAACAAAACCTTTCTTACTTCTTTCCTCATAACTCTCCAAATGTTTCTTCACCTGCTGATTCGTTTTTACTAGTATATTTAATTTTTCCCAATTAATTCCTTATCTTATATTTATGGATAACTTTTTAAACTTCAAGTCTATTTCACTGTCTCCATTCTCCACCACGTACACCAAATTCCCAGTTTCATCATCTTGAACAAAGGTTATGTTACATTTACATTTCAACCGAATGTTTGTTTATCGGTGTAAAGATGTCATGATCATTGTGTTTTATTCATGATTGCTATGTTTAGGTTGACTGTTTAAGGTTATATATTTCAGCTATTCTTATACAGAAGCTGGGAGCCTCTAAGGCATGGCCAGGAAAAGGGGCGTGGCTTCACCTTGCTGGTGGAAGCCTTAGAATTCAAAATTTAGCAGTTGGAATTCGGCAGTTGGAGTTTGTCGGTTGAGCAGAGCAGTTGGTTCTATTCAGTGGGAAAGGAGTGTGATCGAAATAAAGAGATTGTGGGAGGAAGTTGAGCAGCTAGAGAGTTTTAGCGGAGAAGGGCTAAAATTAAAGTTGCTGAGCCTTTAGTAGGAATAACTAAAGAGCTGAGGTTACATCCCTAAGTCATAGAAGGACTAGGGTTAACCAGTTAAACTCCCCAGTCCAAGTTTGATCGGGTACAGATCAATTAAGTTCAAGACGGACAGTATTCCTAACTGAAAGAAACAAGTCTTATAAAGCTAATACCATACTAAGCTCAGTGAAACGATTGAAAAGTCTTGCAACACTTACTGTACAGAAGTAACATCGTTCAACTTAAGTTATAACATTCTTGCAACCATCAAGCTTTGTACTATAAATAAACAAGTTACTGTTTCTTCAAATGTTGCTTATTATTTGAGCAAAGCATCTTTCAAAGGTGGTGGCAGCGACAACATAGAAAAGTGAAATACATAGAGGTAGAAGGTGAACCCTTCGCATTTTGGTGGCAGCGGTGGGATCCAAAAAGGTTCCATCCCTGTCATCACATCAAGTCTTCACAATCGGGTTCTATTATATTTCCATCAGACCATAACATTAACTGAACAGTAGTAACACCAAGACATCCCATTCCTGTATCTTGTGTGAATGTATCACATCTTCCATGTTTATAGCACACGTGGTCCTATCTGTGTGAGGTGTGGTGAGCACACATAATCTGCTTCCCGCGCTTCCCACTGTTTTATTTCCATTGTGGTGTTTCCTTTATAAATCTTTGTATCTGAGCACAATATCTTACTTGACATTAAAGAAGGCATACAGAATATCCCATGGACTACTACAAGGGTTGTTGTTGTGTCACAAACCATTATCTAAATTGTGTCATGTTTTCTACTCACTGATCTCACAGACCTCACTCTTCCCTGAACACTCGGCATCCAAAGAACAGGAAACCTTTGGGTTCAGAACAAAACAAGTTGACAGTTTCAGCAGTTTTGTCCCTTATAAATCCCCCTCCTCTTTGTGGCAAAAAAATAAAAAGAGAGAGATTAAAAGCAACAATACAAAAAGGCAGAAATAATTTATAATGCTTCAACTACACATGAAACTAACTACTACATGAGATACAAAACTAAATCAGAAACAAACAGACCTGCGAAACAGTTACCTTCATACACAACTGAACTAACAGACAGGGATACATGCCTAAAGGCCTCATTCTATCTGTTAATTTTTATCTCTCATTATTCTACTCCCTTTAGATAATATAATTACTTCCAGAATGGAACGTACAGATTTCCCTCACTACTTCGCTCTTTGAGGATTCACAGTTTTGCGGTTTTTCAATAAACTCTAAAAGATTACTATAAATAATAAAAAATTACAATGTACAGCCTAAGGAAGGGAGGAAGGAGATGCCGAAGGGAGAGAAAAGGAGCCCAAGCGGCAACAAGAGGAGAAGGAGGCGATTGATCAACACATGATTTCTTGATAAAGACTTAAAATAGTGTATAACTACTAAAATAATGTAGAAATATATAGCATCCCTACTTTGCGGATTTTCACTTATTGCGGGTGGTTCTGGAACCCAAACCCCGGGATAAGTGAGGGAACACTGTATTTTAGTTCAATCTTTCTACAATACACCACATGTGATGAAATGTCCCAACTTTGAGCCTGCATTTCCAAAATTTGCAAGAGTTGCTTTTCTACGTGTTAGAATGACACTCTGGTGTCAATTAACACCATTCTCTCCAGGGTGAATTCTATGATGTCTATGTATAATGTTATTCTGTGAAAAACTCTGTCCTCACTCCATGCATTTCTATGGTTTTCCCCCTGTGTGAGTTCTTTGATGTAAACGTAGACCTGAACTATGCATGAAGCTCTTTCCACACTCCCGGCATGTATAGTGTTTCTCCTCAGTGTGAATCCTTTGATGTTTACGTAAATATCCACTATGACTGAAGGTATGTCCACACTCCAGGCATTTATAGGGTTTCTCCCCAGTGTGAGTTCTTTGATGTGAATGTAGTCCTGAACTACGAGCAAAGCTCTGTCCACACTCCTTGCAGTTATAGGGTTTCTCCCCAGTGTGAGTCTTTTGATGTGAATGTAGACCTGAACTCTGAGCAAAGCTCTGTCCACACTCCCGGCATGTATAGGGTTTCTCCCCAGTGTGAGTATTTTGATGTTGACGTAGAACTGAACTATGAGTGAAGCTCTGTCCACACTCAAGGCAATTATAGGGTTTCTCCCCAGTGTGAGTCCTTTGATGTGTATGTAAATTTCCCTTCTGAGTGAAGCTCTGTCCACACTCCAGGCATTTAAAGGGTTTCTCCCCACTGTGAGTCCTTTGATGTATTTGTAAGTGTCCATTCTGAGTGAAGCTCTGTCCACACTCCAGGCATATATAGGGTTTCTCCCCAGTGTGAGTCCTTTGATGTGCATGGAGGGTTGAATTATGAGCAAAGCCTTTTCCACACTCCAGGCAGTTATAGGGTTTCTCCCCAGTGTGAGTCCTTTGATGTCTTTGTAAGTGTCCCTTCTGAGTGAAGCTCTGTCCACACTCCAGGCATTTATAGGGTTTTTCCCCAGTGTGAGTCCTTTGATGTATATGTAAGTGTCCCTTCTGAGTGAAGCCCTGTCCACACTCCAGGCAGTTATAGGGTTTCTCCCCAGTGTGAGTCCTTTGATGTCTTTGTAAGTTTTCCTTCTGAGTGTAGGTCTGTCCACACTCCAGGCATGTATAGGGTTTCTCCCCAGTGTGAGTACTTTGATGTGAACGTAGTCCTGAACTACGAGCAAAGCTCTGTCCACACTCCAGGCAGTTATAGGGTTTCTCCCCAGTGTGAGTCCTTTGATGGTTACGTAGTCCTGAACTATGAGCAAAGCTCTGTACACACTCCAGGCATTTATAGGGTTTCTCCCCAGTGTGGGTCCTTTGATGTGAATGTAGACCTGAACTACGAGCAAAGCTCTGTCCACACTCCTGGCAGTTATAGGGTTTCTCCCCAGTGTGGGTCCTTTGATGTGAACGTAGTCCTGAACTACGAGCAAAGCTCTGTCCACACTCCAGGCAGTTATAGGGTTTCTCCCCAGTGTGAGTCCTTTGATGTAAATGTAGACCTGAACTATGAGTGAAGCCCTGTCCACACTACAGGCAGTTATAGGGTTTCTCCCCAGTGTGAGTCCTTATATGTGTCTTCAGGTTTCCATGCTGACTAAAGCTCTTTCTACATTCAATACATTTATATGCTTTCTCCTCCATGTCAACAGTGTTATGTACATTTAATTGCAATGTGGACACTTGACTCTTGTTCTTCCGTTTCTGATTACTCACAACATTGGGTTCAAATTACAGGAAAGTAGATTCCTCCTGAACATTAAGAACTTCCTGACTGTAAGAGTTGTTCAGCAGTGGAACTCTCTGCCTCAAAATGTAGTGGAGGCTCCTTTGGAATCTTTTAAACAGAGGCTAGATGCTCATCTGTCAGGGGTACTTTGCGCTTTTCCTGCACGGCAGAGGCCTGGACTGGGTGCCTCACGCAGTCTCTTCCGACTCTATGGTTCTATTCTAGAATCCAAAGTGAATGTAGGAATTCAGCAAGATCAGCCCCTTGAGAGGAATCCTTTTTCCTAGAGGATTGGTTTCCTTACTGCACTTTGGTTTCCAAATGCCTTAATATCGACTAGAAGCTGGTTCGTTTCCCATCACGGCAGGGGTGGCTCCAGAGAACTCTCACGTCCTGGTCAAGAAAGAAGAAGCAAAAGGTTAGACATGAAGCCGCATACCTCTGGCTCAAGGCAAACAAAGCGAAAAAGGAAAGAAGAAAGGAAAGATGGAAGGGAGGAAACACAGAAGGACAGGATAAGAGAAGGAAGGAATCACGGAAGGAACTGAACCCTTTCCCCATATTAGAGGGCCACTGGGTCAGACCCAAACATGGTTCCCTCGGTAGAGCCCATGATGAGATGCAAAGACAGGCACAGCTCCAGCCACAAAGTCTCCTTCCTGCCAACTCCTCTTTTTCCTCCATCCAGTGGAAGATTTTCAGCAACAGAAGAAGAACTAGCTAGGCTCAAGGAAATCCTAAGAAAACTCGAGGCCATGGAGAGAAAAGGTCTTCCCTGGATGCCTTTGGGAAGAAGACTTCAAGGGGCCTCCAGATGGCCTGAAATGTTATCCCTTGATTCTATACGGCTGAAAACAAAAACGACTGGGAGAAGAACTGGCCTCAGAGGGAACTTCCCAAAGAAATAGCCTGGTATTCTATCTCCCCAAACTCTCAAATGGTTAAGACAGATGTAGAAGGAAGGTTTGTAATACTAACGATAGAACTGCAAACAAATACCGTATATTCAAGCATAAGCATGTTTTTAATGTTGAAAAAGCCCCCCTTGGCTTATACTCGGGTGAGGGAGGGAAGGAGGGAGGCGGGTGTTGCTGATGGGCAGCCCTCACCGTTTGCAGTCCTTGTCCTTGTGACTGAATGAAGGTGGGCACCTCCCTGAGGTTACAAGACCCTACTTGAGGAAGGGCAAAGAGGTCCCCATTCTTCACCACCGGCGGATATGCTGAGGGAAAAGTGCCCGGCTCCCCCTCCTCGCCAGCCCCCTCCTTGCCGTCCTCGCTCACCTGAGCGAAGAGAAGGAGGCGCTGTCGAGGCTGACAGGGAGGGGAGCCAGGCCCTTCTCCCTCAGCGCACCCACCAGTGGAGAGGCATGAGCTTGCCCTCCCTCAAATGCGGCCTCGTTGCCTCAAGAAGGGTCCTGGCCCTCGCTACCACCGTGATCCCAGCTCAACTCAAAAGGAAGAGAAGGCGGAGAAGGAGAGAGAAGACGGAACACGGCCAGAGAGGGAAGGAAGGAAAGAAAAGGGGTTTCTATGGGGAAAGGCGGAGGCCTTTGAACCCTCTCCTGCCCAGCCACGCATTCCCAGGTCACTTTGGGGGCCCCTTTGGGCCCCAGCTTCTGGCAGGCCTCTGTGGGTTCAACACCTTGGCCTCCCCAAGCCAGGCCTTGGAGGGACGGATGCCTCTCCGCTTCTGACCCGCAGCCACACCTGGGG
Organism: Anolis carolinensis; assembly: GCF_035594765.1. Taxonomy (NCBI): domain Eukaryota; kingdom Metazoa; phylum Chordata; class Lepidosauria; order Squamata; family Anolidae; genus Anolis; species Anolis carolinensis. The sequence continues at coordinate 5,344,451 of NW_026943828.1, read as the reverse complement.
CCACCTTTTCGCCCTTCTTCTTCCCCCCTAGTCCCACTCCTTTTTTTCTTCTCTTCCTTCTCCTCCTTCCTCTATTCCTCCTCCTGCTGCTTCTTTTTTCTATGTCTATTGTAGTTGGACAGTGATCTGAAATAACCTTTGATTGGATTTGAGCCTTTAAAATAAGAATTAATCCTTCTCCTCCTTCATGTATTCTTCCTCCTCCTGCTTCTTTTCTTCCTTCCTTCTTCTCCTCCTTCTATTCTTCCTCCCTCTTCCTTTTTCTTGCTCTCCTTCTCCCAAGAAAATTAATTTATATGGAAAATTAATGAAAGTTAGTGAAGCCGGGGATACCTGCTCAGACCCCTGGCCATTGACCTGAGTAATCTATGTTCAGCTTGATGAAGCACTGCTCCGCAGTTGGACTGTTACGGCAGCTAGCTGGCCTTCCGCAGGTTCTACTGCATTTCAGGGATTTTTATAATTTCATACTCTTACAATTTTATTAGTGGGATTTTATATGCACTGTTGATTTTACTTATGTCTTTATTTTATACTTGTGTATTGTTGTTTATATGCGGGGCACTTGGGATGCTTCTGTGAGCCGCCCCGAGTCCCTTAGGAGAGATGGTGGCAGGGTACAAATGAGGTTTTATCATCATCATCATCATCATCATCATCATCATCATCATCATCAATTGCTACACTGTGATGGTAAGGGATACAATGAAAGCAGTAGCCAGAGGAATGTTATTAAAAAACAACGAAATTTAAAGAAAAAAAGAAAAAAAGATTAGAATAAGGAATTAGAGATGAAACATATGCTAGAAAAGGATAAACAAAGCTATATAAAAACATTAGCAATGAGAAAATAGAGTTAGAAAAGGCACAAAGAATTTTGATATTTTTAAATGGAGAATTGTCAAAAGTCAGACGCCAATTAGAGAGCAAAATAGAGTTTGTTAAAGCAACAGTCCAAAAAATAGCTCAACAAACTAAAAAGACTTAAAACACTTAACTTTCAGTGTTATTAAGTAGAACAAGCAGGAAAAAAACCAAAAAACAAGAACTGGCAAATAATCCGGATTAGCCAGAGATATAATCCAGGTTAAACTTAAAGTTCTCGAACTTGACCCAAAAGTTCACAATGGGCTGAAAAACGGAGGCATGAACTAAGCAAGCAGTATTGAAGCCCACAAACCTTTCCCAAAACTCAAAAGTACAAAAAGGAGTTCAAAACAAACAAACGCACAAACTGAGCTAGGGAACTCCCAGCTGAGAGCAGCAAAGACAGCGAAACAGTGAGACGCTGGCGAGCTCACAGCAACCGCTGCTGGAACATACACCAAACCAAGAGTTAAAGGAGCAGAGCGGGAAAGTGTCGTCAAGCCGGTCCGAAGTCGGGATAAACCAGCAGCGCCAAGCTGCTGCAGAAGCAAACGCCAAGCCAGGAGTTAAAGGAGCAGAGCGGGAGAACGTCGTCAAGCCGGTCCGAAGTCGGGATAAGCAGACAGCGTCGGTATCAGGAGTGAAGGTAGTAGTCAACAACACCAGACAGCCACGGAATAGAGAACGACGCCAAGCCACGGATTGAGAGCGAAGAGCAAAGCCGAGTCAAGTTCCGGTCCAAGGTCCGAGAGGTTGAAGTCATCCAAGAAGGTCACAACACGAAATGGCACAAAGAGCCAAAGTAACGAGGGCAAACAGCAGCTAATACAAAATAGCAATAACAGTGCAGTCCAGGAAAACCCACACAATTCCAGCCCTCCGTTGCAGAATAACCCAGATTAAATTTACATCCGTTGCAAAGTCCCAGTTCAGTCTTCTGTAACACACACAGGAAACCCAATGGCGCCCAGCAACACCTTGCCACACGCAATTTATAATGGCCAAACAACCCCAATATATCCAGGTCTCCCTGGGCGTCCAAACTATCCACGCCCAAAGAGCAGGTATCTCAACTTCTTAATCTGAATCAGAACTCCACACAGCCAATGCCCTTGGGTCAGGCGTTCCTAATTCCTCATCAGAGTCCCAATCATCCTGCCCGTGCCCAACTCTATCCACACCTGTGGACCCCCTCTCACTCCTCCAAGCAGACCAAGTGGGATCTGCTTCTGAAGACACCCAAGCTTCCCCAGCATCAGCAGTATCCATGGGCCCTGATTCGTCCCCAAGCATCTCTGGTGCCCGTGCCCAGTCCGTGCCCAATTCCTCCGTTAACACCTGTTCCCCAGCATCCATTTCCACCTCAGGATCCCCACATGAATCCTCCTCAGAAGATTCCTCATCAGTCTACCTGACCCTTTTCCGAAACAAATCCTCCAATGAGCCCTCCTCGCGAGGGCTTTTCCTTCCTCTCCTGATCCTACCACTATCATTCACAGTCTCCGAAGGCGCATTCACAACAAGAATACTTTGAATACAGTAATAGAAACTCCAAATTATTAGCCAAGGCAGCACACATTAGAAAGGAAAAAATTAATAACATCCATTAAAGACAAGGAAGGTAAGAATCATACAAGGATGGAAGACAAAATATTAACTTTTCCAAGATCTTACCAAGAACTATATTTGGCAAAAGAAAACTCCAAAAGTAAAATAGAGGAATATATTGAGAAATATTGGAAAATAAAGATCCAGGAAACAGATAACATTAATTATGGAACAATTAATTCCAGAAAAAGAGACTGGAAAAATTATAGATAATTTAAAAGCCGGGAAGACTCCAGAAATGGATGGGCTGGGACTGGAATATTATAGAAAAATTAAAACCTTATTAATACCTAAATTAAAAGAATTATATAATAATAACAGGAGAGAAGATCCCACCATCTCGGGAACGGTCTCTGATTATGTTAATTTTGAAACCTACATGTAATATCGCAAATAATATAGCAGTATAGTACAATAGAGTAATAGATAATGCTGATATTGTGCTATGCTAATATTATAGTATACTGTATGTACATGGTTATTTATTCATTAGCGACATTTCTATCCTGCTCTTCTCACCCCGAAGGGGACTCAGGGCGGATTACAAGTCTATATACATACAATATATTATGTCATACGACTATATTGCAATAGTATTAGTAATATGGCATGTAATATAAATATAGAATTATAATAGTGAATTATAATTACTATTACATTGTATTACATCACAATATTATTATTAATATTACATGTATATCCAATAGTATAATATGATTATATCATTAAATTGATATCATATCATTTCTAAGCCGCTCGGAGTCCCCTTCGGGGTGAGAAGGGCGGGATAGAAATGCAGTAAACAATAAACACATAAACAAACAAGTCCAAAGGGAGGGGGAGGGGGAGGGGGGCCTTGGCGGCCATTGAGGCCTCGTTTCTTCCGGGAGGGAGGCAGGCCCCGCCCCCTCCCCTCCCCACAGAGAGACCCAGAGACACTCAATCCAGACAGAATATCAAGATCAACACAAACCTCTCTCTCGCTCTCTCTCTCTCTCTCTCTCTCTCTCTCTCTCTCTCTCCTCCTTCGCGGCTCCAGAGGAAACGCCTCAGAAAACAATGGCGGCGAGAGAGGCTCTGCGCAGGCCCAGCCAGGAAGAAGCCCCGCCCCTCCTCCGCCCCTCGCCCTCCCATTGGCCGAGTCCGTGACGCCCCGCCCACGAGCGGGCCCCTATTGGCTATTGAAAAGTATTATTAACTACAACTCCCTACATGCCCGGTTCTCCCCCAGAAACTCCGTCAAGACTTGAAGTGTGACGTTGGGCAACTCTGCTCAGGAGCCCCGCCCTGCCGCCCGTCAATCAAAGGAGGAGGAGCGGCAGGCAGCCAATGGGGGTCCTCCGGTGGGCGGGGCGTCCGGGCTCAGCCAATGGGAGGGGCGGGGGCGGGCTCCGGGGAAGGAGGAGGACGAGGAGGAAGATGGCGGCGCCTGGCCTGGCCTGAGGCCTGGTCTGTGTCTGTGAGGCGGGAAGGAAGAGAAGGGAGAGGCCGAGAGAGATGGAAGGGAACGGAGAGAGAGAGACAGAGACAGAGAGAGGTCTGTGGGGAGAGGGAGGCTCGCCGGGGTGCCCGGGGGGGAGGCGGAGGGGCCCGGTTCGCTTCGGGGCGTGAGGGAAGGGAGGCCGCGGGAGGGCGTGTGGGCGGAGGAGGGAGGGAGGGGGGGAGGGAGGCCTACAACTCCCAGGATGCCCTCTTCCCCAGACGGGTCTCCACGGGACGCCTCTCGGGCCTGAAGGTCTGCTCCAGTGGGTTCCCTTCATCTGTCTCTCCCGTTGTGTTTACATCCGGGCTCCCCAAACTTTTTAAACAGGGGGCCATTTCACGGTCCCTCAGACCGTTGGAGGGCCGAACTATAGTGTTTTTTTTAAACTATGAACAAATTCCTATGCACACTGCACATATCTTATTATGAAGTAAAAAAAGACAAAAAGGGAACAAATACAGCCTCAATGTTAATAATAATAATAATCATCATCATCATAAAAAATAATAAAGAGGGTTGGAAGAGACCCCTTGGGCCATCTAGTCCAAACCCCTTTTGCTTTTGTGCACCAAAACATAATCAAAGCACTCCTGACAGATAATCACTCAATAATAATAATAATAATAATAATGGGATCTGCGCACATCATCCGAAAATACATCACACAGTCCTAGACGCTTGGGAAGTGTTCGACTTGTGATTTTGTGATACGAAATCCAGCATATCTATCTTGTTTGCTGTGTCAGACTATGTCGTTGTGTTAACAACAACAACAATAATAATAAATGTTTTATTACCCACCTCTTCTGACAGCAAGAGGTAGGGTGCAAAACATAAAATACATACCAAAAATACCTAGATAAAAACACACCATTATAAAAAAAAGAACATAAACCAAACACAGAGTACAAATTTAACATGTAGCAGCAGTGTAAATCAAACCCCATGATTGTAAGTCAGGTTTTAACTGGTTGGAGTAAACATCCCCCCGAGGACTCCAGTGTCCTAATGGGCATGGATTGTGCAGGAGGAGGATTCCTCGGCGGCAGCGGCGGGAAAGGAGCGCGCGGGGCGAGCGAGGGAGAAAGGCACTCGCCTTCCCTGCCTCCTCGCTCGCTCGCCCTGCATGCTCCTTCCTCGGTGGCAGTGGCAGCAGAAAAGGGGCACGCGGGGCGAGGGAGAAGGGAAAGGCCTTTTCCTCTTTCTCCTTGCCACACGCACCTTTCTTGGCGGAGGAGGAGGAGGGAGCTACTGTCCCGCGGGCCGGATCAATAGCTCTGGCGGGCCGCATGTGGCCCGCGGGCCGTAGTTTGGGGACCCCTGGTTTACATTGTCCATCTGCTCTGTTGTTTATGGGATTTCAATACGTTCTCAGCCGCTTTGGGTCCCGAGAGGGAGAAGAGAAGGATGTAAATAGAGATTTATTATTATTATTATTATTAAACCAGGCCTGCATGCACAGCTACACTGTAGTCCAGATCTCACCTCGGCTGGGCTCGGTGCTTTCTGGATGCGGGTGAACTATAACTCCCAAAACCAAGGTCCATTCCCACCGACCCTTGCAGTAAGTTCAGTGGGTCAAGGGGCTTCTCTGGGCCAAGTCTGGTCCCGATCCATTGTCAGTGGGGGTCACAGTTTCTCTACATGTGGGTGAACTATAAGTCCCTAAACCAAGGTCCATTCCCACCGACCCCTGCAGTGTGTTCAGTGGGTCAAGGGGCTTCTCTGGGCCAAGTCTGGTCCCAATCTATTCTCGTGGGGGTCATAGTGTCAGTGAAGGTACTGCAAATTCCATCATCAGTGACAGGTTTGATCCAGATCCATCCTTGGTTGTGTCGACAGTGCTCTCTGGATGATGGTCAAGGACAACAGTCGGGAGCTCAATCCGACGCGGGCTTTGAACTCATGACCTTTGGGTCAGCAGTGATCTCTTGCGTCTGGCTCTTAACCATCTGCGCTACCGCCCGGTCCCTCCTCCCTCCTCCCCAGACCCCCCTCGGGTGTCCTCTGGGCATCATGCCGGGAGGAGGGCGAGGCAGGCCGCAGCCGAGGGTGCTCAGAGGGCTCTCAGCCGCCTTCCACCTGCCTCCCTTTCTATAGCTTTGTTTATCCTTTTCATCTCTAATTCCTTAATATCCAATTCTAATCTTTTTTCTTCTTGTTGTTTACTTTAAATTACGTTGTTCTTCATTAAAATTCCTCTGGCTACTGCTTTCATTGTATCCCATACCATCATAGTGCAGCAATTGATGTGATGATGATGATGATAAATCTTTATTTGTACCCTGCCACCATCTCTCCTAAGGGACTCGGGGCGGCCCACAGAAGCACTCCACGTGCCACATTTAAACAACAATACACAAGTATAAATACAAAGATATAAGTGAAATCAACAGCGTGTATAAAATCCCACTAATAAAATTGTAAGAGTATGAAATTATAAAAATTCTTGAAACGCAATAGAACCTGCAGAAGGCTGGCTACCTGCCGTAACCATCCAACTGCGGAGCAGTGGTTCATCAAGCTGACCAGAGATTACTCAGGATCAAAGGACTGTCTGAAGAGCCATGTTTTTCAACTCACCCGAAAGACTTGAAGTCTGGGGGCTAATCTGATTTCTTTAGGGAGGGCATTCCAGAGCCGGGGAGCCACCTACGCAACCCCCCCCCCCTTTCTCTTGTATTTGAGATGGTGGTGGACCTAGAAGGAGATGTGGTCTCGAAGACAGGTTGGATCCGAAGCATATAGGGCTTTATAGATAATCACCTGCATCCGGGGTTTTGGGGTTCGGTGCCATCTCTATGCAGATGACACTCAACTCTACTACTCTTTTCCACCAGACTCCAAGGAAGCCCCCCGTGTCCTGACTCAGTGTCTGGCCGCTGTGATGGGCTGGATGAGGGCAAACAAGCTGAAGCTTAATCCTGACAAGACAGAGGTCCTCCAGGCCAGTCGCACGTTGGATCGGGGTGTAGGGTGGCAACCTGTTCTCCCCCTGAAGACACAGCTCCACAGTCTGGGGGTCCTCCTGGGATCAGCGCTGGCGCTTGATTCTCAGGTGTCAGCGGTAGCTGGGAGGGCCTTTGCACAATTAAAGCTTGTGCGCCAGCTGTGACCGTACCTCGAGAAGTCTGACTTGACCACGGTGGTCCACGCATTGGTTACCTCAAGACTGGACTACTGCAGTGCACTCTACGTGGGGCTGCCTTTGAAGACGGCCCAGAAAATGCTACTGATACAAAGGTCGGCAGCCAGATTGTTAACAGGAGCTAGTTACAGGGAGCGTAATACGCCTCTCCTGAAGCAGCTCCATTGGCTGCCAATAAGTTTCCAGTCCCAATTCAAAGTGCAAAGCCGTAATGGTTCGGGTCCTGTCTATCTTTTTGACCGCGTTTCTCTCTATAAACCAGCGTGGGCTCGCAGATCTTCCGGGGAGTCCTCCTTTCACTCCCGCCACCATCTGAAACGTGGTTGGTGGGAACGAGGGAGAGGGCCTTCTCCGTGGTGGCCCCCCGGCTCTGGAACTCTCTCCCCAGGGAGCTCAGACTAGCACCCACCCTAACCACATTCCCAAAAAGCTTGAATGTGCTTTTGATTAATCAGCTGCACTCACCATACAGTCCAAATCGCCTTGCTGTCTCCTACCCTGTTTCCCTGAAAATAAGACATCCCCTGAAAGTAATACCTAGTAGAGGTTTTGCTAAATTGCTAAATATAAGGCCTCCCGCGAAAGTAAGATCTATCAAAGTTATTGTTTGGAAGCATGCCCACCGAACAGAACACCAGAGCATGCAGGATTGGTAAATGTACGTACCATAGATTGTTGTACATGAAAATAACGGTCGTAACAAGAAATTCTTGATAGAATTCAGAGTTTGGTTATGCTGGTTTGTGATGACAGCTACTGTACAGTATATAATAAATGTTCATTTTTTTTGTTCAACAATAAATGTGCATTCTTCTCTGTGGAAAAATAAGACGTCCCCTGAAAATAAGACCTAGCACATCTTTGAGAGCAAAAATTAATATAAGACACTGTCTTATTTTCGGGAAAACAGGGTAACACTTTACCCCACTCTGGTTCCACTATTCATGTTTCACTATTCACTATTCAAGTCAGCCCCTCCCATGTAATCCTAAATAGCCCCACTCCCCTGTCTAATTAATATGGTATGTGTTTTATCTTAAAGTTTTAAAATGGTTTGGTTCTTGTTATGTATTTTAATTTTGTAACTTATACTCTTTTTATGCATATGTCAACCTCGTAATACAGTAAAGCAATAAAATAGTAACAATAGCATCATAAAACATGGTATAAAAACAGTACAAAGGAATTGAACAAGAGTGAACTGGGCCAAAGGGTTATAATTTCCTCGCAGTGAAAATTATAAAGTGACAGAATAAAAGAATAGAATAATATGAAAATGGAATAATAGAACATGACAGTATAATTACACAATAATAGAATAATAATAATAGTAATAGAATAATATGAATATGCAATAATATAATATATTTAAGGGTAAAGGTTTTCCCCTGGCGTTGAGCCCAGTTGTGTCCGGCTCTGGGGGTGGGGGGTGGGGGGGCTCGCCTCCATTTCTGAGCCGAAGAAAGAGCCGGCATTGTCCGTGCCTCCAAGAGTCATGTGGCCACACGCAGCAGTACCTATTGATTTACTCACGTTTCCATGTTTTCAAAGTGCTAGGTTGGCAGAAGCTGGGGCTAACAGCGGGAGCTCACCCCACTCCCCGGATTCAAACCGCTCACCTTTCAGTCCGGAAGTTTAGCAGCTCAGCGGTTTAACCCACTGCACCACCAGGGGCTTCTTCATTATAATATATTACAATTACCATACTATAGTTTATTATGTATTCTTTTTATTATTATAACTAACTTGGGGGCCCGGCGGTGCCCGGGTTATTTGAGAATGGAATTGTTTGCCTTTGTTCCAAGTTTAGTCTCGATCCAGTGTCAGTTGTCTTCAATTGGTATGGGTGAACTACAACTCCCATATGTAAGTCCATGGTCCATCCCCCTCCAAATAGCGCCAGGATGTAAAGTAGGTCATGGGGACGCAATGTGTCAAGTTTGATCTTGATCAGTCATTGGTGTGGGTTGCAGTGGTCTGAGGAAGTGAGTGAAGGTACTGTAAATCCCATCTTCCCTGGTCAGTTGTTTCCTCAAACGGCAGGAGGACTTAAAGCTGGCCACATTGCACTTGTGTGTCAAGTTTGGTACAGTTTCATCATTCATGGGCATCACAGTGGTCTGTGGGAGGTGAATTGGATGAAGGTACTGGAAATCCCATCATCCTTGGTGCATTCTCCTGCAAACCACACCAGGACATAAATTGTGTCACATTGCACCTGTGTGTCAAGTATGGTATTGTTTCATCTTTCATGGGTATCACAGTGGTCCATGGGAGGTGAATTGGGTGAGGGTACTGCAAATCCCATCATCCATGGCCCACCCTGCGGCAAACTGGACCAGGGCGTAAAGGGGGCCACATTGCACCTGTGTGTCAAGTATGGTACAGTTTCATCATTCATGGGAATCACAGTGGCCTGTGGGAGGTGAATTGGATGAAGGTACTGCAAATCCCATCGTCCTTGGTCCATCCTCCCCCAAACTGCTGCAACATATAAAGTGTGTCATTTGGGATATATATACCAGATTTGGTTCAGTTCTGTCATATGTAGCAGTTGCTGTGGTCTCAAGAAGCGAGTGAAGGTACTGCATGTCCCATCTGTGTGCCAAGTTTGGTCCAGTTCCGTCACTGATGGGCATCGCAGTGGTCTGTGGGAATCGTAGCGATTGAAAGTACTACATATCCCATCACCCATGGCCCATCATCCTGCAAACGGCACCAGGACATAAAGCGCATCATGGGGTAGGCTCTCTGGAATTGTGGGAGTTGGAGTCCAAAACACCTGCCCAAGTTGGCCCATGCCTGGTTTAAAGGCTTCCATACAATCCTAGAGTGAGAAGGGGGCCCCAAAGGCCATCTAGTCGAACCCCTTTCTGCCATGGAGGAAGACACCATCCAAGCCTTCCCGACAGATGGCCATCCAGTCATAAATACGATTGGGAGATAGAGAGAGTCCTAGATTTGAAAGGGGTCTTTGAAGGTCATCCAGTCCAGCCCCTTCTGCTGTAAAGGAAGACACCATCCAAGCCCTCCTGACAGATGGCCATCCAGTCATACATACGATTGGGAGATAGAGAGAGTCCTAGATTTGAAAGGGGTCTCTGAAGGTCATCCAGTCCAGCCCCTTTCTGCTGTAAAGGAAGACACCATCCAAGCCCTCCTAACAGATGGCCATCCAGTCATAAATACGATTGGGAGATAGAGAGAGTCCTAGATTTGAAAGGGGTCTCTGAAGGTCATCCAGTCCAGCCCCTTCTGCTGTAAAGGAAGACACCACCCAAGCCCTCCTAACAGATGGCCATCCAGTCATAAATACGATTGGGAGATAGAGAGAGTCCTAGATTTGAAAGGGGTCTCTGAAGGTCATCCAGTCCAGCCCCTTCTGCCACAAAGGAAGACACCACCCAAGCCCTCCTAACAGATGGCCATCCAGTCATACATACCATTGGGAGATAGAGAGAGTCCTAGATTTGAAAGGGGTCTCTGAAGGTCATCCAGTCCAGCCCCTTCTGCCACAAAGGAAGACACCATCCAAGCCCTCCTGACAGATGGCCATCCAGTCATACATACGATTGGGAGATAGAGAGAGTCCTAGATTTGAAAGGGGTCTCTGAAGGTCATCCAGTCCAGCCCCTTCTGCCACAAAGGAAGACACCATCCAAGCCCTCCTGACAGATGGCCATCCAGTCATACATACGATTGGGAGATAGAGAGAGTCCTAGATTTGAAAGGGGTCTTTGAAGGTCATCCAGTCCAGCCCCTTCTGCCACAAAGGAAGACACCATCCAAGCCCTCCTGACAGATGGCCATCCAGTCATACATACGATTGGGAGATAGATAGAGTCCTAGATTTGAAAGGGGTCTTTGAAGGTCATCCAGTCCAGCCCCTTCTGCCACAAAGGAAGAGACCATTCAAGCCCTCCCGACAGAAGGTCATTCCAACCATACATACCATTGAGACATTTATTTATTTATGTATTTATTTAATTCTGATATTTCTCCCCCGCCTTTCTGCAATGGACCCAAAGTGGCTTGCAAGGTCATTCAGCCACGTGCTAACATCCACCATATAAATAAAACATAAAAGTAATGTCAAGCAATAGTAGTATAAATAAGAAATAGCAGGGTTCAGTGGGGCAGGTGAACTACAACTCCCATGTCAAGGACAGAACGCCACAAGATTCAAAGTAACAGAGTTTATTAGATTACAGAACTCAAAACATGCCCGTAAAACACAAGGGCCAGGCAGTATTTGCCTTTAGGAGCAAAAAGAGACAAAATAAATGTTCAAAAGATAAACCGGATTAAACCGGAGTTTAATCCGGGTAAAAAAACAAACTGCTTGCTTCAGCCTGGAACTAAACAAAACGAAAGCCAAGGAACAAAAGATACAAAGAATGCAACTAATTGGCAGCAGATTCCTCTCTGCTGCCAACACTGCTTAGAGTAACTTGCGTCGCTCCCACACACACACAGCAGACAGGATTTCCAACACGAACAGATCAGCCAGGGATTGTAGCAGTAGAGTAGACCAGTTCCGTTCCGTAGATCAAAGCCAGAAGCAGACGTTTGTAGTTTTCCAAGTCCAAGAAGGGGGGAAGACAAGCCGTGGTCAGTTCAGTCCGAGTTTTCAAAGCAGGAGATGGCGTCCGTCAAGAAGACGACGGAAGGTCAAGGTCTCAGCACAGGAAAACACACCAGTCTTCAGGAAAGCGTCCCACACACACAGATCCCAAGCGTTTGTCCAGATTACCTTGCCCAACGCAATTTGCAATTGCTCCCAAGCCCCATTTTATGCCAGTTACAAATCCTCATCACTGTCAGCTGTCCTCCTTAACCCGGGCGTTTCCTCATCACTTTCCTCGTCAGAGCTGGAACACCTCTGACTATGCCCAACAGCATCTCCAGCTGTGGATCCCGTCCCATCCCTCCAGCTAAGCCATGGGTCTGATCCTGAAGGTCCCCATTCATCTTCTATCCCATCATGGCCAGTGGCACCCAATTCCTCCCTTACCCGAGTCCAATCCATCTCATCCTCCTCCGAGCTAACCAGCCCCTCCTCCATTCTCTCCGTAAACCCCTCGAAAGACTCTTCGTCAGATGGTGCTGCAAATATGTCTCGCAGTCTTTTTCTCTCTCGCTCCTCGAGAGTATCTGACTCTCGAGGAGTCTTACGCCCACGTCTGTCAGTAACAGAGCCATGAGGCTCAATCATAACACTATCCCCTCTCACAAAGGCCTCCTCCCCCGATGGCGGAGAAGTGGCAGTGATACCCTCCGCTATAGCACCACCACGACTAGAGGTATCAAGTTTCAACAGCGAACGATGAAAGACTGGATGGACCTTTAAACTAGACGGTAAACGCAAACGAAACGCAACGGAAGAAATCTTTTTAACGATAGGAAAGGGACCCAAATACCGAGGCGCAAACTTTCCCCCAGCCTGTTTAATATGTTTGGAAGATAACCACACCAAATCCCCTTCTTCCAACTCCTCCCCTGCCTGCCTGTGGCGGTCAGCCTGAGTCTTCTGCGTTGCCTTAGCTTCCAACAGTAAGCGACGGGCAACATCATGCAATGCAGCCATTTCCGAAGAGCGGTACACAGGGTCCGAAGAGACCACATTGGTCGACAGCGCCACACCTCCCCGTGGGTGAAAACCATAAGTTAGCTCAAATGGCGTATGCTGACTAGACGTGTGCACCGCATTGTTGTAAGCGAATTCCGCCACCGGTAACCACTTCACCCAAGCCGTGGGTTGATCTAAACAAAAACAACGCAAATACTGCTCTAAGAGCCCATTAACCCGTTCCGACTGTCCATCCGTTTGCGGATGAAAGGCTGAAGAAACGTTTAACTTAGTCCCCAAGCACTCATGGAAGTGTTTCCAAAAGCGTGACACAAATTGCGGAGCCCTATCTGAAATAATCACCTCGGGTGCTCCGTGCAAACGATAGATGTGCTTAGTAAATAGTAAGGCCAACGTAGGGGCCGCCGGAATGGTTGAACAAGGAATAAAATGAGCCAGTTTACTAAATAAATCCACCACCACCCAAATACAAGTATAACCCCCAGACTTAGGCAAATCTGAAATAAAATCCATGGAAATGATTTGCCATGGCCTCTCCGGAACAGGTAGAGACGACAACAACCCTCTAGGGCGCCCAACAGGCGTCTTACTCTGCTGGCAAACGGCGCAGCTGTCACAAAAGCGCAGAATGTCTTGCCGCATCTTTGGCCACCAGTAGCTCCTGGTGATAAGCTGTACGGTCTTGAACCTGCCAAAGTGCCCAGCCATGGGTTCGTCATGGTGGGCTCTAATCACCTCCAACCTGAGGGCCCCCACTGGTACGTAGACCTGCCCCCTGCGTACCAATACCCCGTCTTGATCTTGTAGATGCGGCAGTATGGTACAGTTACCTGCTGAGAGCAGCATCAGTTGCTCCTGAGTCCACACATCATCCCTCTGAGCCTCAAGGATCTGGTCATGTAACCCGAGCTCATTATCTACAACACACAGAGAGGCAGTAGGCAAGATGGTCTGACATACTACCTGCTCATTGGTCTTAAACTCCGGCTTGCGGGATAAAGCATCGGCCCGCAAGTTTGCCTTCCCCTCCACGAACTGCACCTTGAAGTTAAACCTGGAGAAAAACAAAGCCCATCGGATTTGACGCTGGTTTAACTTCTTTGCTGTTTGCAAGTGCTCTAAGTTCTTGTGATCAGATCTGACCACGATCTGGTGCCGTGCCCCTTCAAGCCAGTGCCGCCACACCTCAAACGCCACCTTAATCGCCAACAACTCCTTCTCCCATATGGTATAGTTCTGCTCGAAGGGTGTTAGTTGCCGCGAGTAAAATCCACAGGGACGCAAGGTCCCTGAGGAATCCTTCTGAGACAATACAGCCCCCAACGCGTAGCTAGAAGCGTCCGCTTCTACCACGAACGGTTTGTCAACATCAGGATGGGTTAGTATGTTGTCCGATTGAAAACTAGACTTAAGTTGTAGAAACGCCTCGTGAGCTTCCCGCCCCCACACAAATGGCTGTTTCTTGCGCAGGAGCTGCGTCAAAGGTACCGTGAGCTTTGCAAAATTCGGAATAAACTCCCGGTAGTAATTAGCGAAACCTAAGAACCTTTGTACATCCTTCTTAGTCTTCAGCTCTTGCCATGAGTTGACGGCGTCAACCTTATGTGGGTCCATTTTAAGTTCCCTACCTGACACTACATGACCTAGGAACTCCACTTCAGGCACATGAAAGACGCACTTGGAAGCCTTGGCGAAAAGCCCATTAGCCCGCAGTCGGTGCAGAACCTGCTTGACATGTTGACGATGTTCTTTCTCGTCCTTAGAAAAAATCAAGATATCATCCAAATAAATCACTAAAAATTGGTCAATTAGGTCCCTGAACACATCGTTCATGAACCTCTGGAAGACCGCAGGAGCATTACAAAGCCCAAAAGGCATGACTCGGAACTCGTGGCATCCGAAACACGTGTTAAATGCCGTCTTCCATTCATCCCCTTCCCGTATACGGATTAAGTTATAGGCCCCCCGCAGGTCAAGCTTGGTAAAGACCTTAGCCCCTTGCACCCTTGATAACAGTTCCGAGATTAAGGGTAGCGGGTACCTATCCCGAATGGTGTATTTGTTTAGGATCCGATAGTCGCAGACCAGCCTAAGTTCCCCAGTCTTTTTGGCTACAAAGAATACTGGTGCCGCAGTTGGAGAACTAGATGGGCGAATAAACCCCTTGGCTAAATTTTCATCTAGAAACTCCCGCAAAGCTTGCCTTTCCGGTACAGTCAAGGCATACAGCCTCCCTGCTGGCAATTTCGCACCTTCTGCCAACTTGATGGCGCAATCATATGGCCTGTGCGGTGGTAATTTGTCCGCTTCTCTTTTACAAAATACATCAGAGAACTCCCCATACTCCGCAGGCACTCCCTCCATATCAGAATGAGTAACATTTAGAGTGCAACAATCCTGCCTCTTTAAGATCACTTTACGTGTTGCCCAATCTACTTGTGGGTTTACTACAGCTAGCCAATCCATCCCCAAGATCACATCATATCTAGGCAAGCTTGTAATATCCCACACAAACGTTCCCGTTACTCCCTGCACCTCCCACATTACTGCTGAGGTTTCATGATTAACCACCCCAGTCTCCAGCAGTCTCCCATCTGCTCCTTCCACCCACACGTCGCATGCCTTGCGCACTCTAGGAATGCCATGCTTCTTAGCAAACTCAATATCTACATAAGAGACCGTAGCCCCTGAGTCCAGCAGTGCCAAAGTAGAAACAAGTTCCCTTCCCCCAACAGATAATGTAATGGGTACGAAAACATGCTTCCTCCCCTCAGTTGACTGCTTGAGGAGCCCTAGTGCGTTGGACTCACGTCGCACTAGGGCTGGCCTTTTCCCGAAAGCTGGGAAGGTTTCACATTACAATTTTTGGCAAAATGCCCAGCATTCCCACAGTACAAACACAAGCCCAGCTGCCTCCTACGGCTCTTTTCCTCTGTAGACAGCTTTTTAAAGACCCCAAGCTCCATAGGCTCTTCCCCCATCACCACAGGTGCCCTGGTTACATGCATGGGTGGCGCACACATTGCTTTTGAGTGTTTACGAGCCTCGAACCTTGCGTCTAAGCGCAGCACCTTAGCTACTAAGGCGTCCCAACTTTCAGCCGGCTCCAAGCGTGCTAATTCATCCTGGAGCATATCACTTAACCCGGCAGTAAATAAAAGCATGAATGCATTTTCCCCCCAATCCAGCTGGTGGCGATACAGGTTAAACTTATTTAAGTAATCCAAAACAGTCCCCTTTCCCTGTTTCAACCGATACAGAGCCCACCCAGCGTTCTCCGTGCGGAGAGGATCCCCAAAAGTATCAGTTAACAACTTTTTGAAATTATTCAAATTGTCCTTGACTGGGTCATTTCCCAAAATTAAATTAGTGGCCCATTGTCCTGCGGGACCGGTCAACAAACTCAAAATAAAGGCCACCTTGCTAGTGTCTGTAGGAAAAGCATGAGCACTGAGCTGAGAAAAATAAAGCTCCACTTGTGCCAAAAAGGTTGGCAACTTGCACCTGGTTCCGTCAAAGCGTTCAGGAGTCAAAACATGTCCTTTCACAGCATGAACTGTTTGGCTAACGGTAAAGGCCGTTTGCAATTGATCAAATTTGGCCCTTAACTCATCCATCGTCTTCCTGACGGGTTTATTGCTGCAATAAACTTTTTATGGGCGTTGGGCAATCTGTCAAGGACAGAACGCCACAAGATTCAAAGTAACAGAGTTTATTAGATTACAGAACTCAAAACATGCCCGTAAAACACAAGGGCCAGGCAGTATTTGCCTTTAGGAGCAAAAAGAGACAAAATAAATGTTCAAAAGATAAACCGGATTAAACCGGAGTTTAATCCGGGTAAAAAAACAAACTGCTTGCTTCAGCCTGGAACTAAACAAAACGAAAGCCAAGGAACAAAAGATACAAAGAATGCAACTAATTGGCAGCAGATTCCTCTCTGCTGCCAACACTGTGCTTAGAGTAACTTGCGTCGCTCCCACACACACACAGCAGACAGGATTTCCAACACGAACAGATCAGCCAGGGATTGTAGCAGTAGAGTAGACCAGTTCCGTTCCGTAGATCAAAGCCAGAAGCAGACGTTTGTAGTTTTCCAAGTCCAAGAAGGGGGGAAGACAAGCCGTGGTCAGTTCAGTCCGAGTTTTCAAAGCAGGAGATGGCGTCCGTCAAGAAGACGACGGAAGGTCAAGGTCTCAGCACAGGAAAACACACCAGTCTTCAGGAAAGCGTCCCACACACACAGATCCCAAGCGTTTGTCCAGATTACCTTGCCCAACGCAATTTGCAATTGCTCCCAAGCCCCATTTTATGCCAGTTACAAATCCTCATCACTGTCAGCTGTCCTCCTTAACCCGGGCGTTTCCTCATCACTTTCCTCGTCAGAGCTGGAACACCTCTGACTATGCCCAACAGCATCTCCAGCTGTGGATCCCGTCCCATCCCTCCAGCTAAGCCATGGGTCTGATCCTGAAGGTCCCCATTCATCTTCTATCCCATCATGGCCAGTGGCACCCAATTCCTCCCTTACCCGAGTCCAATCCATCTCATCCTCCTCCGAGCTAACCAGCCCCTCCTCCATTCTCTCCGTAAACCCCTCGAAAGACTCTTCGTCAGATGGTGCTGCAAATATGTCTCGCAGTCTTTTTCTCTCTCGCTCCTCGAGAGTATCTGACTCTCGAGGAGTCTTACGCCCACGTCTGTCAGTAACAGAGCCATGAGGCTCAATCATAACATCCCATATGCAAGTCCATCATCCATGGTCCATCCCACTCCAAACAGGGCCCGGATGTATAGTAGGCCATGGGGACTGTATGTGTCAGGCCTGTTAGAGTGAGTAGGCCAAAGCCTGCTCTGTGGTAGTTTTTTGCCTCAGTAAAAATTGGGGGGGGGGGGGGGGAGTAAACGATCCTTAAAAGGAAAGAATAAAAAGATAGTCATGATTTTCTCTTTAGTCTGCTGTGAATAGTATTTACGTACTGCCGCCTGACCTTGTTGAAGGAGAGTGCTGTATCCAAAAGACACAGGCAAAAGCTGCTCTGTTTGGAACCATGGGGAACAGGGAAGATGGCCGCCTCTTTTGCGGCCTAGCACAATGGAGCCAGGCTGCGAGGCCTGAAACGTGTTAGCCAAATGATCAAAGGAGGCTTGGATTGGGGCTTTGGGGGCTAGAAGTGTTCAGAAGCATATCGTTCAAAAGATAATAACAATGTTCTCTGCTGTCTTTTGAGGCAAGTAGGGCCTTACAAAGAAGTTGAAAGCTGAGGCAAGATGGCGTCTTCCTTTTCGGCCTAGCAGCGAGGGGCCAGCCTGGAAGGCCTTAAACATGTCAGCAGAGGGGCCAAAGGGGGCCATCCGTTGTCAGTGGGTTCATGGGGTGATGTGTGTCAAGTTTGGTCCAGGTCCGGCCTTTCTGGTGGTCCCAGTGGTGTTTTGGATTACCAAAGTGTAGGCCGAGGTTGTTAACTCTCCCAAAGCTAGCATCGTTCTGAGGAGAGAAGTAGGCCGAACGAAGCCAGTTGGTAGTAGTTTTTCCCTCAGCGATCCCAGTGGCCTGTGAAAGTGGCGGCCAATCAGAGCTGGCCCATATTCCGGCTGGCCAATTAGAAAGCTGATCCATATTCTGCGAGGCCAATCAAAACGTGAGCACATATTCCGCCAGGCCAATCAAAACGCTGATACATATTCCGATTTCACTTTTATTATATATATATAGATGTTATATTGTATTAGTATATTATGTTATTATTATCAAATAATATATTATGTGAGATTTCTTTTTTTCCACAATATACTTTATTATTATATATTATGTCATACTATATTACAATTTTACATTATCGTATGATTATTAATATATTATTATTATTATTTTATCACAATATAATGTATCCTATCCGATTTGTCATCGATGCCTTCGTTTGGGCTTCACGCAAATCTACCCCTATACAACCCTGTGCTTTGACCAAAGTCAAATTGTAATCATGATATAATATTAAAAATAATTATAATATTTTATTAAATATTATTGTATTCTTTTTATGATATTATACTATTATTTTTATAATAATATATTTTTATATTTTCCCTCCTCCCTCCCTCCCCCCTCCCTTTGTCACACAGCAAACAGAGGAATTGATCAGCAGCTGAACAGACTGGAGAGAGAGAGAGAGAGAGAGAGAGAGAGGTCTGGGGAGAACTGGCCCTGATTTAGAGGAGTTGTAGGGACTGGGATGTATAGTTCACCTGCCATCTAAGAACTGCACTCTGAACCCCACCAATGATGGACCTGGAACTCACACAGGCCCAACACGGCCAACTTTGCATACTGATGGGGTTTGGGGGCGATTGACCTCGACTTCCAAGAGTTATAGTTCACCCATATTGGAATGTATAGTTCACCAACAATCAGTGAGGACTCTGAACTCCACCAACAATTGACCTGGAACTAACTTGGCAAACAGAACCCCCATGACCAGCAAAAAATACTGGAGGTCTTTGGGGGGAATTCACCTTGATTTGGGGGAGTTGTAGTTCACCTGCATCCAGAGAGGACTGTGAAGCCAAACACGGATGGATCTTGACCAGACTTGGCACACGGACCAGATATGCCGAGATGTGATTACTGGAGGGGTTTGGAGGGACTGATCTTCCTTTCTGGGAGTTGTAGTTCACCCACAACCACGGAAAGTGCGACCTCCACTGATGATGGATCTGGACCACACTTGGCACATGGAACCCCATGTAACTCAACCTACTGGAGGAGTTGGAGGGGACAGACTCACCATGGTGGGAGTTGTAGTTCACCCTACAGCCAGTAAGCACACTGGACCCCACTCGTGATGCGTCAAGAGCAAACTTACCCAACATACAAACTTGGAAGTATTGATGGAGTTTCTGGGGGTTAACTTGGCATGATGGGAGTTGTAGTTCACCCACAATCTTATGAGTTTTGGACAATTAAAACACTGACTTTGTGATCTTGCTGAATTCCTACATTCACTTTGGATTATAGAGCAGAACGGAAGAGTCGGAGGAGACTGCAGGAGGCACCCAGTCCAGGCCTCTGCCGTGCAAGGAAAGTGCAAAGTACCCCTGACAGATGTGCATCTGGCCTCTGGTTAAAGGATTCCAGAGGAGCCTCCACTACATTTTGAGGCAGAGAGTTCCACTGCCGAACAGTTCTTACAGTCAAGAAGTTCTTCTTAATGTTTAGATGGAATCTACTTTCCTGTAATTTGAACCCACTGCTGTGAGTGATCAGAAAGGGAAAAATAAGAATCAAGTGTCCATATTGGAATTAAATATACATAGCACATAACTCTGTTGACATGGAGGAGAAAGCATATAAATGTATCGAATGTGGAAAGAGCTTTAGTCAGCATGGAAACCTGAAGAGACATCAAAGGACTCACACTGGGGAGAAACCCTATAACTGCCTGGAGTGTGGACAGAGCTTCAGTGATTGTTCAGGCCTACATTCACATAAAAGGACTCACACTGGGGAGAAACCCTATAAATGCCTGGAGTGTGGACAAAGCTTCACTCAGAGTTCAGGCCTACGTAGACATCAAAGGACTCACACTGGGGAGAAACCCTATAACTGCCTGGAGTGTGGACAGAGCTTTACTCAGCAGGGGCACTTACATTCACATCAAAGGACTCACACGGGGGAGAAACCCTATACATGCCTGGAGTGTGGACAGAGCTTTGCTTGTAGTTCAGGACTACGTTCACATCAAAGGACTCACACTGGGGAGAAACCCTATAACTGCCTGGAGTGTGGACAGAGCTTCACTCATAGTTCAGCACTACGTAGACATCAAAGGACTCACACTGGGGAGAAACCCTATAACTGCCTGGAGTGTGGACAGAGCTTTACTCATAGATCAGGCCTACGATCACATGAAAGGACTCACACTGGGGAGAAACCCTATAAATGCCTGGAGTGTGGACAGAGCTTCACTCATAGTTCAGGTCTACGTTCACATCAAAGGACTCACACTGGGGAGAAACCCTATAACTGCCTGGAGTGTGGACAGAGCTTCACTCATAGTTCAGGTCTACGTTCACATCAAAGGACTCACACTGGGGAGAAACCCTATAAATGCCTGGAGTGTGGACAGAGCTTTGCTCAGAGTGGAAATTTACGTTCACATCAAAGGACTCACACTGGGGAGAAACCATAGAAATGCATGGAGTGTGGACAGAGCTTTTCACGGAGTGAGTTTATACATAAACATCATAAAATTCACCCTGAAGATAATGGTGTTAATTGACCCCAGAGTGTCATTCTAACATGTACAAAAGCAACTCTTGCACATTTTGGAAATTCAAGCTCAAAGTTGGGACATTTCATCACATGTGGTGTATTGTAGAAATATTGAACTAAAATATGTTCCATTCTGGAAGGAAACAAGGTTACATGAAACTAGAGTTTTATATGCTGAGAATGTTGGATGATCAATTAGGATGAAAGCATGGGTAGTTACTGCGAGATACTAAAGTGAGAATTGACAGGGATGGAAGGAATGTTTTATTCCAAAGCAAAAATAATGGCTTATGAAGATCTGCAAATTAGCCAAAACGAACAAACTGACAACAATGTGGGCAAATGTCAGTTGTAATATCTATTAATTGGAAGAGTGTTATCAGAAATAGAAGTGTGGTTATATTATATTATCTAAAGGGAGAAGAATAATGAGAGTTAAAAATTAACAGATCGAATGAGGCCTTTAGGCACGTATCCCTATCTGATTTCTAGTTCAGTTGTGTGTTTATGTAGGTAATTGTTTCGATAGTGTGTTTGTTTCTGATTTAGTTTTGTATCTCTTGTAGTTAGTTTCATGTTCAGTTGAAGCATTATATATAATTTCTGCATTTTTTGTATTGTTGCTTTTAATCTTTTTTATTATTTTTTTTGCAAAAAAAGAGGGGGATTTAAAAGGGTCAAAACTGCTGAAACTGGAAGTGTGGATAGACCCGGTTTTAGCCCAAAATGGGGTTTAATGTTTAAATGCCTTTGGACATCATTTCCTTCCTCGGTGTTGGTGGCATGGGTTTGGCACCAGTCCAGCAGCTCAGTGGTTTAACTCTCTGGAGGCAAATTTGAATGCTGCAATTAGCCAGAATGAGTAGCACATAATGGCCTTTCAGCTTCAAAGCCTGGCTGCTTCCTCCCTGGGGGAATCCTAGGAGGTGTTAACTGGCCCTGGTTGTTTCATGTCTGGAAATCCCCTGTTTTCAGAGTGTTGTTCTTTGCAATGTTTTCTGTTCTTCTACTGCCTGTGTAGATAAAGGAGTACCCATGTGCAGAGCTTGAGGGCACACTCTCAAAAAGAATGACTGTGGCCTTCACACAGCAGAGGATTGGCCAGGCTTTGATGATGCAAGGCTATTCAGTACTATTCATGCTGGCCAACAAGGGATTCCCCTAGGTAGGAAGCAGCCAGGCAAGTGGGGTTTATATCCCTGTGGAATAATCTCCAGGGTGGGAGAAAGAACTCTCGTCTGTTGGAGGGAAGTATGAATGCTGCAATTAGCCAGAATGATTAGCATGTAATGGCCTTTCAGCTTCAAAGCCTGGCTGCTTCCTCCCTGGGGGAATCCTTTGTTGGGAGGTGTTAGCTGGCCCTGGTTACTTCATGTCTGGAATTCTCCTGTTTTCAGGGTGTTGCTCTTTATTTACTGCCCCCAATTTTAGAGATTATATTGTTCTGTATTATTATACCACAGTAATTATTATATATTATGTTTATAATCTTACGTTATCTGCTTAGAACTGGATTATATGTGGCCCCTTCTACACAGCTGCATAAAATCCACACTGAAGTGGATTATATGGCAGTGTGGAATCAAGATAATCCAGTTCAAAGCAGATGCTGTGGATTATGTGCCTCTGGGTTATATATCTGTGTGGAAGGGCCTTGAGTCTACACTGCCATATAATCCAGATCAAATCAGATTCTATAGGCAGTGTGGAAGAGGCCTAAGTGAACTCTACCTGTCTCCGAGGCGCTTCTATTGTCTGTGGCCCTGAGAAAACAGAGGATTTGCCAGACTTTGGTGATGGGAATCCTTTGTTGGGAGGTGTTAGCTGGCTCTGATTGTTTCCTGTGTGGAATTCCCCTGTTTTCAGAGTGTTGTTCTTTATTTAGTGTTCTTATTTTAAGAGATTGTATTGTTCTGTTATACCACAGTAATTTTTATATATTCTGATATTAGTGTTTTTGAATACATGGAGCCAGATTGTATTCATTTTCACAGTTCACAGCAACATAATAATAATAATAATAATAATAATAATAATAATAATAATAATAATAATAGTAATAATGACTTTGGTAATACACACTGCTTCACTCCCTTCTCAGCTTCCTTTCTGGAAGAATCCTTTCTTGGGAGGTGTTAGCTGGCCCTGATTGTTTTCTTTCTGGAATTCCCAAATTTCCTGCTTTCAGCTTGTTGCTCTTTATTTACTGTCATGGTTTTAGAGATTCTGTTGTTTTATATTATTATACCACAGTAATTATTTCATATTACACTAGAATCTCACTTATCCAACATTCGCTTATCCAATGTTCTGGATTACCCAACATAGTCTGCCTTTTAGTAGTCAATGTTTTTGTAGTCAATGTTTTAAATGCATTGTGATATTTTGGTGGTAAATTTGTAAATACAGTAATTACTACATAGCATTACTGCACATTGAAGTCTTTTTTTCTGTCAAATTTGTTGTATAACATGATGTTTTGGTGCTTAATATGTATAATCGTTACCTAATTTGATGTTTAATAGGCTTTTCCTGAATCCCTTCTTATTATCTAACATATTATCCAACTTATCCAACGTTCTTCTGGCCTGTTTATGTTGGATAAGTGAGAGTCTACTGTATATTTATAATCTTATATTATCTGCTTAGAACTGGATTATATGAGGCCCCTTCTACACAGCTCTATAAAATGCACACTGAAGTGGATTATATGGCAGGTAGAATGAGGCTTTTAGGCACATATCCCTGTCTGTTAGTTCAATTGTGTGTCTATGTAGGTAACTGTTTCGTTAGTGCCTTTGTTTCTGATTTAGTTTTGTATCTCATGTAGTAGTTAGTTTCATGTGTAGTTGAAACATTCTATATAATTTCTGCCTTTTTTGTATTGTTGAAATCATGCAAAAATTGGAAGGTTAGAAGATTTGATTTATACAGATTTCAAGTTAATAGCTTTAAAAAAAAAAAGAAGATAAAATTTGGAAAGCCTGGGATGATGGAGCCTCTAAATGTTATAAGCTGAGCAGTGGAGGAGGCTCTGAGATGGAGGAGGCCACTAGATGTTATAAGCTGAGCAGTGGAGGAGGCTCTGAGATGGAGGAGGCCTCTAGATGTTATAAGCTGAGCAGTGGAGGAGGCTCTGAGATGGAGGAGGCCACTAGATGTTATAAGCTGAGCAGTGGAGGAGGCCCTGAGATGGAGGAGGTCACTAGATGTTATAAGCTGAGCAGTGGAGGAGGCCCTGAGATGGAGGAGGCCACTAGATGTTATAAGCTGAGCGGTGGAGGAAGCTCTGAGATGGAGGAGGCCTCTAGATGTTATAAGCTGAGCGGTGGAGGATGCCCTGAGATGGAGGAGGCCTCTAGATGTTATAAGCTGAGCAGTGGAGGAGGCCCTGAGATGGAGGAGGCCACTAGATGTTATAAGCTGAGCGGTGGAGGAAGCTCTGAGATGGAGGAGGCCTCTAGATGTTATAAGCTGAGCGGTGGAGGAGGCTCTGAGATGGAGGAGGCCTCTAGATGTTATAAGCTGAGCAGTGGAGGAGGCCCTGAGATGGAGGAGGCCTTTAGATGTTATAAGCTGAGCAGTGGAGGAGGCTCTGAGATGGAGGAGGCCTCTAGATGTTATAAGCTGAGCAGTGGAGGAGGCCCTGAGATGGAGGAGGCCTTTAGATGTTATAAGCTGAGCAGTGGAGGAGGCTCTGAGATGGAGGAGGCCTCTAGATGTTATAAGCTGAGCAGTGGAGGAGGCTCTGAGATGGAGGAGGCCACTAGATGTTATAAGCTGAGCAGTGGAGGAGGCCCTGAGATGGAGGAGGTCACTAGATGTTATAAGCTGAGCAGTGGAGGAGGCCCTGAGATGGAGGAGGCCACTAGATGTTATAAGCTGAGCGGTGGAGGAAGCTCTGAGCTGGAGGAGGCCTCTAGATGTTATAAGCTGAGTGGTGGAGGAGGCCCTGAGATGGAGGAGGCCTCTAGATGTTATAAGCTGAGCAGTGGAGGAGGCCCTGAGATGGAGGAGGCCACTAGATGTTATAAGCTGAGCGGTGGAGGAAGCTCTGAGATGGAGGAGGCCTCTAGATGTTATAAGCTGAGCAGTGGAGGAAGCTCTGAGATGGAGGAGGCCTTTAGATGTTATAAGCTGAGCAGTGGAGGAAGCTCTGAGATGGAGGAGGCCTCTAGATGTTATAAGCTGAGCAGTGGAGGAAGCTCTGAGATGGAGGAGGCCTCTAGATGTTATAAGCTGAGCAGTGGAGGAGGCTCTGAGATGGAGGAGGCCTCTAGATGTTATAAGCTGAGCAGTGGAGGAGGCTCTGAGATGGAGGAGGCCACTAGATGTTATAAGCTGAGCAGTGGAGGAGGCCCTGAGATGGAGGAGGTCACTAGATGTTATAAGCTGAGCAGTGGAGGAGGCCCTGAGATGGAGGAGGCCACTAGATGTTATAAGCTGAGCGGTGGAGGAAGCTCTGAGATGGAGGAGGCCTCTAGATGTTATAAGCTGAGTGGTGGAGGAGGCCCTGAGATGGAGGAGGCCTCTAGATGTTATAAGCTGAGCAGTGGAGGAGGCCCTGAGATGGAGGAGGCCACTAGATGTTATAAGCTGAGCGGTGGAGGAAGCTCTGAGATGGAGGAGGCCTCTAGATGTTATAAGCTGAGCAGTGGAGGAAGCTCTGAGATGGAGGAGGCCTTTAGATGTTATAAGCTGAGCAGTGGAGGAAGCTCTGAGATGGAGGAGGCCTCTAGATGTTATAAGCTGAGCAGTGGAGGAGGCTCTGAGATGGAGGAGGCCTCTAGATGTTATAAGCTGAGCAGTGGAGGAAGCTCTGAGATGGAGGAGGCCTCTAGATGTTATAAGCTGAGCGGTGGAGGAGGCTCTGAGATGGAGGAGGCCACTAGATGTTATAAGCTGAGCAGTGGAGGAGGCTCTGAGATGGAGGAGGCCACTAGATGTTATAAGCTGAGCAGTGGAGGAAGCTCTGAGATGGAGGAGGCCTCTAGATGTTATAAGCTGAGCAGTGGAGGAAGCTCTGAGATGGAGGAGGCCTTTAGATGTTATAAGCTGAGCAGTGGAGGAAGCTCTGAGATGGAGGAGGCCTCTAGATGTTATAAGCTGAGCAGTGGAGGAAGCTCTGAGATGGAGGAGGCCTCTAGATGTTATAAGCTGAGCAGTGGAGGAAGCTCTGAGATGGAGGAGGCCTCTAGATGTTATAAGCTGAGCGGTGGAGGAGGCTCTGAGATGGAGGAGGCCACTAGATGTTATAAGCTGAGCAGTGGAGGAGGCTCTGAGATGGAGGAGGCCTCTAGATGTTATAAGCTGAGCAGTGGAGGAAGCTCTGAGATGGAGGAGGCCTCTAGATGTTATAAGCTGAGCAGTGGAGGAAGCTCTGAGATGGAGGAGGCCTCTAGATGTTATAAGCTGAGCGGTGGAGGAAGCTCTGAGATGGAGGAGGCCTCTAGATGTTATAAGCTTAGCGGTGGAGGAGGCTCTGAGATGGAGGAGGCCTCTAGATGTTATAAGCTTAGCGGTGGAGTAGGCTCTGAGATGGAGGAGGCCACTAAATGTTATAAGCTGAGCAGTGGAGGAGGCTCTGAGATGGAGGAGGCCACTAGATGTTATAAGCTGAGCAGTGGAGGAGGCTCTGAGATGGAGGAGGCCTCTAGATGTTATAAGCTGAGCAGTGGAGGAGGCTCTGAGATGGAGGAGGCCACTAGATGTTATAAGCTGAGCAGTGGAGGAGGCCCTGAGATGGAAGAGGTCACTAGATGTTATAAGCTGAGCAGTGGAGGAGGCTCTGAGATGGAGGAGGCCACTAGATGTTATAAGCTGAGCAGTGGAGGAGGCTCTGAGATGGAAGAGGCCACTAGATGTTATAAACTGAGCAGTGGAAAAGGCTCTGAGATGGAGGAGGCCACTAGATGTTATAAGCTGAGCCGTGGAGGAGGCTCTGAGATGGAGGAGGCCACTAGATGTTATAAGCTGAGCAGTGGAGGAGGCTCTGAGATGGAGGAGGCCACTAGATGTTATAAGCTGAGCAGTGGAGGAGGCTCTGAGATGGAGGAGGCCACTAGATGTTATAAGCTGAGCAGTGGAGGAGGCCCTGAGATGGAGGAGGCCACTAGATGTTATAAGCTGAGCCGTGGAGGAGGCTCTGAGATGGAGGAGGCCACTAGATGTTATAAGCTGAGCAGTGGAGGAGGCTCTGAGATGGAGGAGGCCACTAGATGTTATAAGCTGAGCAGTGGAGGAGGCTCTGAGATGGAGGAGGCCACTAGATGTTATAAGCTGAGCAGTGGAGGAGGCTCTGAGATGGAGGAGGCCACTAAATGTTATAAGCTGAGCAGTGGAGGAGGCTCTGAGATGGAGGAGGCCTCTAGATGTTATAAGCTGAGCTGTGGAGGAGGCTCTGAGATGGAGGAGGCCACTAAATGTTATAAGCTGAGCAGTGGAGGAGGCTCTGAGATGGAGGAGGCCTCCAGATGTTATAAGCTGAGCAGTGAAGGAGGCTCTGAGATGGAGGAGGCCTCTAGATGTTATAAGCTGAGCAGTGGAGGAGGCTCTGAGATGGAGGAGGCCACTAGATGTTATAAGCTGAGCAGTGGAGGAGGCCCTGAGATGGAAGAGGTCACTAGATGTTATAAGCTGAGCAGTGGAGGAGGCTCTGCGATGGAGGAGGCCACTAGATGTTATAAGCTGAGCAGTGGAGGAGGCTCTGAGATGGAAGAGGCCACTAGATGTTATAAACTGAGCAGTGGAAAAGGCTCTGAGATGGAGGAGGCCACTAGATGTTATAAGCTGAGCCGTGGAGGAGGCTCTGAGATGGAGGAGGCCACTAGATGTTATAAGCTGAGCAGTGGAGGAGGCTCTGAGATGGAGGAGGCCACTAGATGTTATAAGCTGAGCAGTGGAGGAGGCTCTGAGATGGAGGAGGCCACTAGATGTTATAAGCTGAGCAGTTGTCAGGACCCAGGCTGCAAGGCACCAATAACCATACACAGAGGCCAGAATCTATCTAATATCTTTATTGAAGGAATATATAAAGTTAATAAAAACAAGTGTAGAAAATAGTCCAGAATTAGACCTTTCAGGAAAGGTCAAAATTAGTCCAAAAAAGCAATGTCCAATATGAAATATTAAGGTCCAAAGTTGTAATCCAATAACCGAAACACTCACTTTGCCAGGCAAAGTGAGGGGAGATGGCAAGGTCCTTTAGTCCATGAACTTGAGCAAGGCTAGGAAATAACTTGATACTTGAAACAAGGCTTGAATCGTGGAACAAGGTAGCAAGGAACAAGAACAAGGTCCGTGGAATAACTTGGTAAAATCCGTGAAACAAGGCAAGGTTTAGTCCTGGGAAACAAGGCAAGGTCCGTAGGTAAACAAAGGCTGGGAAACAGGAGCGAAGGCTGGAAACAAGGACAAGGCTTGAGCAGGAACGAGGCTTGAAACGGAGCGCGCTGTCCAGACACAACTCGCTCCGGAGGCTGACGAATTGACTCCGCAAAGTTACTTCGCGGGTAAAACACCTATATAGAGTCTAACTTTCCCGCCGAAGCAGTTCTCTGGGAACCAGAAACGAAAGCTAAACTCTGAGGCCAGATGTTTGACTCCTTAAAGATTCTCACGAAAAGCAGGCTTAATTGGCTAAATTCTTAGCTGTTATTCTAGCACTCCTGCGCGAGGCTGCTTCCAAACCTCTCTGTTGTTTACAAAATTCATGGCGAGAGAACACAGGAGATGTAGGCTCAGGGTTTGTTTGACATACTTCTGGGGCACAACTTTCTTGCAGGTGCAAGGTTCCCAGATCTGCCTGGGAAAGATCTTGCTGAGAAGATTCCAGTTCTGACTGGGAAGGTAAAAAACCCAAGTTTTCTTCTTCATCAGGCATCACAATGTCATGAGCAGGACTACAAGGCCCATGAGTCATCACACTATCCCCCTCCTCAAGCCCCCTCCCAAACTGGGACTCTCTCCCCAAGGCGCGAGGTCGTGGCTTGGCGGGATAGGTCTGATGAAAGCGACGGGTCAGATCAGAAGCATGGACTGTGGAGGCGTCTTCCCAAGAGCGTTCCTCAGGGCCAAAACCCACCCAGTCAATGAGATATTGCAGGCGGCGGCGGTGAAAGCGAGAATCCAAAATGTCCTCAACCTCGAACTCCTCCTCCCCATTCATCAAAACAGGAGGGGGGGCCGGTTGGTCTGTATCAGGACGCACATCATCCGCCGGAAGGAGCAGGGAGCGGTGAAACACTGGGTGAATGCGCATTGAACGCGGAAGTTGGAGTTTGAAAGTCACGGGGTTTAATTGCGCCACCACAGGATGGGGGCCAATGAAACGGGCATCTAACTTCCGGCAAGGGCGATGGGAGGGCAAAAAGCGAGTGGACAGAAAAACCCGATCTCCTACCTTGATTTCGGGGCCCGGTTGGCGATGTTTGTCCGCGTGACGTTTATAGTCCTCCTTGGCTTGGTCTAGTTGTTGGAGCAAAAGTTGTTGCACCGCTGTGAGTTCCTGCAGCCAATCCTCTGCTGCGGGGACTTCTGAAGTTTCAATGACAGGGGGAAAGAAACGTGGATGGAAGCCGTAGTTTGCAAAGAACGGCGTTTCTTTTGTAGAAGCTTGAACTCCATTGTTGTAGGCAAACTCCGACAGTGGTAACAGGGAAGCCCAATTATCCTGTTGGTAGTTTACATAACAGCGAAGGTACTGTTCCAAAGTGGCATTGGTGCGCTCCGTTTGCCCATCTGTTTGAGGATGATGAGCTGAAGATAAACGAGAGTCTATACCCAATAGTTTTTGTAGTGCCTTCCAGAAACGAGAGGTGAATTGAGATCCACGGTCTGTGACCAGACTCTTGGGCAATCCATGTAATCTGAAAACATGTTGGAGGAATAGATCTGCCGTCTCTTTGGCCGTGGGAAGGCCTTCACAGGGAATGAAATGGGCTAACTTGGTGAAAAGGTCCACCACCACTAGGATCGTGGTGAATCCACAGGAAGGTGGTAGGTCAGTGATAAAATCCGCAGAGATTATTTCCCATGGGCGAGATGGAGTAGGAAGGGGATGCAGAAGCCCTGAGGGCTTCTCCCGTCTTGTCTTGGAGCGCTGGCATACTGGGCAGGTGTTGACATATTTTTCCACATCCTTGCGGATCTTGGGCCACCAGAAATCTCTTAGGATCAAATGCATGGTTTTAAATAGTCCGAAATGCCCTGCTGGCTTGCAGTCATGACACAGACGAAGTGCTTTTTCCCTGCCCTGCCCTGGTGGGATATAAACATGATTTCTATAGCAAAGCAGTCCATCCTTAAGTGAGAAGGGAAATTGCAATCCTTGACGGAGTTGGTCTTGCGCCCAGGCATCTGCTTGCTGACTAGCCCTGATTTCTTGAGCACAGAGGGGTCCAAGAGTAGGAGAAGTTGAATCAATGAGAGTGGATTTGGTGTTCCCCACTGTGAGCGTGGCAAAGTTCTCGGGTTGTAATAGTTGGGATTCAAAGGTCTCCTTGCGTCCTGCAGCGTATTCCGGTTTACGTGACAGGGCGTCTGCTTGCTTGGTTTGAGCTGGGGTTACATAATGAATCTGGAAGTTAAAACGTTCAAAGAATAAAGCCCAACGTTGTTGCCTCTGATTTAGTTTGCGGGCGGTTCTTAGATGCTCTAGATTCCGATGATCAGTATGGACTTCAATGGGAAATTTGGCCCCTTCTAGCCAATGTCTCCAAGTTTCAAAGGCTGCCTTTATGGCCAATAGTTCCTTTTCCCAGATGGTGTAATTTCTCTCTGGTGCTGTTAGTTGACGGGAATAAAAGGCACAAGGATGAAGGTGATCTCCCACCGGTTGTAGGAGTACAGCCCCAATTGCCACATCAGAGGCGTCTGCTTGCACAACAAAAAGGGTTTCAGGATCTGGGTGCTGAAGAATTGGCTGGGACGTGAATAATTTCTTTAGTTGCTGGAACCCTTTCTCTGCTTGATCTGTCCAGCGGAAGGGCTGTTTCCCACGGATGCAGCTGGTGATTGGGTCAGACCAGCGGGCAAAATCTGGAATGAACTTGCGGTAGTAGTTCGCGAACCCCAAGAAACGCTGCACCTCTTTCTTGTTGGTTGGCGCCCGCCATTCCAATACTGCTGAAACCTTTGCCGGGTCCATGGAGAGCCCTAGAGGCGAGATGCGGTACCCCAGGAAATCTACCTCTTGTAGATCAAAAGCGCATTTTTCCAGCTTGGCATAGAGCCCATGATCCCGCAATCGTTGTAACACCATTTTGACGTGGTTCTCATGCTCTGATTGTGATCTAGAAAACACCAAAAAATCGTCGAGGTAGATTATCAAGAACCGATCTAGATAATCCTGAAAGATGTCATTGACAAAATGCTGGAACGTTGCGGGAGCTCCGCATAATCCATAATTCATAACTCGGGACTCAAATAATCCGAATTTAGTCTGGAAGGCGGTCTTCCACTCGTCCCCTTCTCTGATGCGAACTAGATTATAAGCCCCCCGAAGATCCAGCTTGGTGTAGACCTTGGCTCCTCGGAGTCGGTCTAGAAGGTCCGAGATTAAAGGCAGGGGATAGCTGTTTCGCTTTGTGATATTGTTCAATGCTCTATAGTCCACCACCAAGCGTAAGTCTCCTGACTTCTTTTTCACAAACATCACCGGGGAGGCGGCTGGGGATTGAGAGGGTCTGATGAATCCCTTGCGAAGGTTTGTCTCTATGAACTCCCTGAGAGCTTCTTGCTCCGGTTCAGTCAGGGAGTAGAGATGCCCTCGCGGGATCGGGGCCCCCTCCACCAAGTCAATGGCACAGTCATAAGGTCTATGTGGGGGTAGTCTCTCGGCTTCTTTTTCATTGAATACATCCCAATACTCGGAGTACTTCTTTGGCAAGGTGATAATGGGCTCGGTGTCTGTGGTATGGCAGACCTTGGCTACGAGGCAATGGTTTTGGCAGTACTTTGAAGCGAACTGCAGCTCCCTGTTGGACCAGGAGATGCTTGGGTCGTGAAGTGTCAGCCATGGAATCCCCAAAATCACAGGGAAATGGGGAACCTCAGTAACAAAGAAGGAAATCTCTTCCATATGTTCTCTTATCCACATCCTGGTGGGTTCCGACCACTGGCTTACGGGGCCCGTCTTGAGGGGGCGGCCGTCTATGGCTTGCACCACACGGGCATTCTTGAAGTCATGATATTGTAATCCCAGAGAGTCGGCATACTCTCTATCAATGAAATTGTTGGTGGCTCCGGAGTCTATCATGGCGTGGATCATGACGGGTCCCTTTTTTGCTGACCATAAGGTGACCACTAGAAGGAACAGGACCCCGGTTGGCGGCTCTTGAATGGGTTTTTTGACCGGGTTGGCGAGCCTCTCTACGCCCGGTCGTTGGCTTCCCCCGCCGGCTGTGTGCCAGCCGCCTCAGACGCCTTCGTCTCCGTGGAGGACGCCGCCGCAAGACGGGCGGCGGGCTTCCCTTTGGCTGGGCACTCTCTGGCGAAGTGGCCCCCGTTCCCGCAGTACCAACAGAGGTTTAAGCGTTGACGACGGGCCTTCTCGGCGGCATCTAATCTGGGACGCACATTGCCCAACTGCATCGGTACCTCCTCGCTTCCCCTGGGGTATGGGGTTGGTGGTGGGGGTCTCCACACTGGACGTGGCTGAACGCTGGCGGGAGCGGGGGGTTTTGCCCCAGCTCTACCGCTCTGGCCTCGAACCCACTGTTTCCTGTTGGCAATCATGACTTCAGCCCGTAAACATTGATCAATGAGTGCTTCGAGGGTCTGGGGAGGATCCACCTTGGAGATTTCCTCCAGCATTTCGATGTTGAGACCCTCCCGGAATTGTCCTCTGAGGGCTACATCATTCCAGCCGGTGTTGTGGGCCAGCACTCGGAACTCGGCTATGTACTG
Source organism: Anolis carolinensis (assembly GCF_035594765.1). Lineage (NCBI taxonomy): Eukaryota > Metazoa > Chordata > Lepidosauria > Squamata > Anolidae > Anolis > Anolis carolinensis. Next base: position 5,311,576 of record NW_026943828.1, on the reverse strand, counting down.
AGACATGGGTCTGTCTCCTTGGAAGAGGCGGCGGAGTTTGTGACCGGCTGCCTCCAAATTGTCCTCGATTCCCCAAGTCTCCTTAAGGTGGTCCAAGAAGCGTTGCGCTGATCTTAGGTGTGGAGAGGCTTGGTCGAACAGTGCCGTCGCCCAGTTGGCCGCTGGCCCGTCTAGAAGACTGTAGACCCACGCCACTTTGATGTCTTCTTGGGGAAACTCGGCAGCACGGGCCTCTAGATAAGCTTGACATTGGCGACGGAAAACATGAACCTTAGAAGCTTCTCCAGTAAACTTGGTTGGCAACGCCATGGCCGGAAGACGGATTCCGCGTTCCTTCAAACCCTTTATTTCCCCATCCTGTGCATTGAGCTTATCACGGATTCGGTCCACCTCATCCTTGTCGATGGTGTAGGTAATCGGCTGGCCGCCCGGTCCAGGTCCAGCTCCGGTAGACATACTGGCCGAGGTTAATTGGTGCTTAGGGTGGCGGAGTCAAACTGTCAGGACCCAGGCTGCAAGGCACCAATAACCATACACAGAGGCCAGAATCTATCTAATATCTTTATTGAAGGAATATATAAAGTTAATAAAAACAAGTGTAGAAAATAGTCCAGAATTAGACCTTTCAGGAAAGGTCAAAATTAGTCCAAAAAAGCAATGTCCAATATGAAATATTAAGGTCCAAAGTTGTAATCCAATAACCGAAACACTCACTTTGCCAGGCAAAGTGAGGGGAGATGGCAAGGTCCTTTAGTCCATGAACTTGAGCAAGGCTAGGAAATAACTTGATACTTGAAACAAGGCTTGAATCGTGGAACAAGGTAGCAAGGAACAAGAACAAGGTCCGTGGAATAACTTGGTAAAATCCGTGAAACAAGGCAAGGTTTAGTCCTGGGAAACAAGGCAAGGTCCGTAGGTAAACAAAGGCTGGGAAACAGGAGCGAAGGCTGGAAACAAGGACAAGGCTTGAGCAGGAACGAGGCTTGAAACGGAGCGCGCTGTCCAGACACAACTCGCTCCGGAGGCTGACGAATTGACTCCGCAAAGTTACTTCGCGGGTAAAACAGAGTCTAACTTTCCCGCCGAAGCAGTTCTCTGGGAACCAGAAACGAAAGCTAAACTCTGAGGCCAGATGTTTGACTCCTTAAAGATTCTCACGAAAAGCAGGCTTAATTGGCTAAATTCTTAGCTGTTATTCTAGCACTCCTGCGCGAGGCTGCTTCCAAACCTCTCTGTTGTTTACAAAATTCATGGCGAGAGAACACAGGAGATGTAGGCTCAGGGTTTGTTTGACATACTTCTGGGGCACAACTTTCTTGCAGGTGCAAGGTTCCCAGATCTGCCTGGGAAAGATCTTGCTGAGAAGATTCCAGTTCTGACTGGGAAGGTAAAAAACCCAAGTTTTCTTCTTCATCAGGCATCACAATGTCATGAGCAGGACTACAAGGCCCATGAGTCATCACAGCAGTGGAGGAGGCCCTGAGATGGAGGAGGCCACTAGATGTTATAAGCTGAGCCGTGGAGGAGGCTCTGAGATGGAGGAGGCCACTAGATGTTATAAGCTGAGCAGTGGAGGAGGCTCTGAGATGGAGGAGGCCACTAGATGTTATAAGCTGAGCAGTGGAGGAGGCTCTGAGATGGAGGAGGCCACTAGATGTTATAAGCTGAGCCGTGGAGGAGGCTCTGAGATGGAGGAGGCCACTAGATGTTATAAGCTGAGCCGTGGAGGAGGCTCTGAGATGGAGGAGGCCACTAGATGTTATAAGCTGAGCAGTGGAGGAGGCTCTGAGATGGAGGAGGCCACTAGATGTTATAAGCTGAGCAGTGGAGGAGGCTCTGAGATGGAGGAGGCCACTAGATGTTATAAGCTGAGCAGTGGAGGAGGCTCTGAGATGGAGGAGGCCACTAAATGTTATAAGCTGAGCAGTGGAGGAGGCTCTGAGATGGAGGAGGCCTCTAGATGTTATAAGCTGAGCTGTGGAGGAGGCTCTGAGATGGAGGAGGCCACTAGATGTTATAAGCTGAGCAGTGGAGGAGGCTCTGAGATGGAGAGGGCCTCTAGATGTTATAAGCTGAGCAGTGGAGGAGGCTCTGAGATGGAGGAGGCCACTAGATGTTATAAGCTGAGCAGTGGAGGAGGCTCTGAGATGGAGGAGGCCACTAGATGTTATAAGCTGAGCAGTGGAGGAGGCTCTGAGATGGAGGAGGCCACTAAATGTTATAAGCTGAGCAGTGGAGGAGGCTCTGAGATGGAGGAGGCCTCTAGATGTTATAAGCTGAGCAGTGGAGGAGGCTCTGAGATGGAGGAGGCCACTAAATGTTATAAGCTGAGCAGTGGAGGAGGCTCTGAGATGGAGGAGGCCACTAAATGTTATAAGCTGAGCAGTGGAGGAGGCTCTGAGATGGAGGAGGCCTCCAGATGTTATAAGCTGAGCAGTGAAGGAGGCTCTGAGATGGAGGAGGCCTCTAGATGTTATAAGCTGAGCAGTGGAGGAGGCTCTGAGATGGAGGAGGCCACTAGATGTCATAAGCTGAGCAGTGGAGGAGGCCCTGAGATGGAAGAGGTCACTAGATGTTATAAGCTGAGCAGTGGAGGAGGCTCTGAGATGGAGGAGGCCACTAGATGTTATAAGCTGAGCAGTGGAGGAGGCTCTGAGATGGAAGAGGCCACTAGATGTTATAAACTGAGCAGTGGAAAAGGCTCTGAGATGGAGGAGGCCACTAGATGTTATAAGCTGAGCCGTGGAGGAGGCTCTGAGATGGAGGAGGCCACTAGATGTTATAAGCTGAGCAGTGGAGGAGGCTCTGAGATGGAGGAGGCCACTAGATGTTATAAGCTGAGCAGTGGAGGAGGCCCTGAGATGGAGGAGGCCACTAGATGTTATAAGCTGAGCCGTGGAGGAGGCTCTGAGATGGAGGAGGCCACTAGATGTTATAAGCTGAGCAGTGGAGGAGGCTCTGAGATGGAGGAGGCCACTAGATGTTATAAGCTGAGCAGTGGAGGAGGCCCTGAGATGGAGGAGGCCACTAGATGTTATAAGCTGAGCCGTGGAGGAGGCTCTGAGATGGAGGAGGCCACTAGATGTTATAAGCTGAGCAGTGGAGGAGGCTCTGAGATGGAGGAGGCCACTAGATGTTATAAGCTGAGCAGTGGAGGAGGCTCTGAGATGGAGGAGGCCACTAGATGTTATAAGCTGAGCAGTGGAGGAGGCTCTGAGATGGAGGAGGCCACTAGATGTTATAAGCTGAGCCGTGGAGGAGGCTCTGAGATGGAGGAGGCCACTAGATGTTATAAGCTGAGCAGTGGAGGAGGCTCTGAGATGGAGGAGGCCACTAGATGTTATAAGCTGAGCCGTGGAGGAGGCTCTGAGATGGAGGAGGCCTCTAGTTGTTATAAGCTGAGCAGTGGAGGAGGCTCTGAGATGGAGGAGGCCTCTAGTTGTTATAAGCTTAACGGTGGAGGAGTGGGCAGATCAAAAGACAACCTGGCAAGGTGGCACTCCCTGTAGGAATCCTCCCCCTTGTGTGACTGTGGAGCAGAACAAACAACTCCGCATATGTATGCTTGCCCACAATGCCCTGCCTCATGCACGGAGTAGTTGTTGTTTAAAGCTACAGACAATGCGGTCGCTGTTGCCCGCTTTTGATCTAAAACTATTTAGCTGCTCGTGATTTCCTTTATTTTATCTCTTTTAAATTTATTTATTATGCAATTCTTTTGACACGAAATAAATAAGGCCCCTGAGGGGTCCAAGAGAACCAAGAGGGACACCCTCCCCCCGCCTAGGTCCCTCTGCTCCTCCCCTCCTCCCCACACGAGGAGCGAAGAAGACTCACCGGGATGTGGACCAAACCAGGCGACACAGCAACAGGCTGAAAAAGCAAAGGGCAAGGAGCAAGAACCAGGAGAGAGAGACACCGACTGCCTGCCTTCCTTCCTGTTGTAAACAGGAAAGTGAGCTTCCAAAGGGAACGGCCTTCAGAGGGAGATACTGCAGCGCATCACAAGGGTCTCCATGGCGCCCCCTGCAGGCACGGAACAGCCATCCAGGGAGGGAGGGGGAGGGAGGGAGGGTTCCCTTGATGGACAGGACCAGAGGAGGGGCAGGACGGGAAAGCCATTGGAATAATATATAATAATCATAATAATATAACATCAGAAAAAGAATACAATAATATATGAAAATATATCATAATTATTATTATATTATATCATAATTGTAATTTGACTTTGGTCAAAGCACAGGATCGTATATTTTGGCAAAGGGTAGATTTGCTTGAAGCCCAAAGGATAATTATGATATTGTATTATATTGTAATATTATAATGATCTTATCCTATCCGATCTGACATCAATATTATTATAATGTAGCAATAATCATGTGATAGTATAATAATTGTAATATATTATAATGACCTAAGAGCCCTGGTGGCGAAGTGTGTTAAAGCGCTGAGCTGCTGAACTTGCAGACCGAAAGGTCACAGGTTCAAATCCGGGGAGTGGAGTGAGCACCCACCATCAGCTCCAGCTTCTGCCAACCTAGCAGTTCAAAAACATGCCAATGTGAGTAGATCAATAGGTACCACTTCAGGTAACGGCCCTCCATGCAGTCATGCCAGTGGCCACATGACCTTGGAGGTGTCTACGGACAACGCTGGCTGTTTGGCTTAGAAATGGAGATGAGCCCCAACCCCCAGAATCAGACATAATAGTTCTGTTATAAAATTGAAATATATTATATTGTGAAATGAGGTAAATCTGTGGAAGGGAAGGGGGCTTGGCTGGGACCTCACGAAGGAAGGCTTTCCCATAGACGGTCACTGTGAGGTTATTCTATAATATAGGGCAGCATTATGATTATTATGTTATTGTGTTATTATATATTATTATCAGTTTATTTATTATTTTATTATACTGTTATATTATTATTATTATATTATCAAATAATATTATAATGTAATATTTTTTGATTTTTTTCCCCCCGTGTCAGGAGCAACCGGAATTGCTTCTGGAGTGAGAGAATGGGCCGTCTGCAAGGACGTTGCCCAGGGGACGTTGCCCGGATGTCTTGATGTTTTTACCGTCCTTGTGGGAGGCGTCTCTCCTGTCCCCGCATGGAGCTGGAGCTGACAGAGGGAGCTCACCCGCGCTCTCCCCGGGTGGGATTCGAACCTGGCAGCCTTCAGGTCAGCAGCCCAGCCTTCAAGTCACGAGGCTTTTATCCCCTTGGCCATCGGAGGCTCCTATATTTGATAATAATATTATATAATAACATTTCGTAAAAGTATTATTATTATTATTATTATTATTATTATTATTATTATTATTATTATTATAACAACTTGGCGTTGCCCAGGTTATTTGACCAAGTAAGTGTTTTTATTATTGTCCAAAAGGCATAAGGAATGGGATGAACTACAACTCCCATCATGCCCGGTTCTCCCCCAGAAACTCCGTCAGGACTTCAAGGGTGTGACGTCGGGCAACTCTGCTCAGGAGCCCCGCCCTGCCGCCCGTCCATCAAAGGAGGGGGAGCGGCAGGCAGCCAATGGGGGGCCTCCGGTGGGCGGGGCGTCCCGGGCTCAGCCAATGGGAGGGGCGGGGGCGGGCTCCGGGGAAGGAGGAGGACGAAGGAGAAGATGGCGGCGCCTGGCCTGGCCTGAGGCCTGGTCTGTGTCTGTGAGGCGGGAAGGAAGGCGGCGGAGGGAAGAGGAAGGAGAGAGAGAGAGAGAGAGAGAGAGAGGTCTGTGGGGAGAGGGAGGGAGGGGGGCTCGCCTAATAATAATAATAATAATAACAACAACTTTATTTTGATACCCCGCCTCCATCTCCCCGAAGGGACTTGGGGCAGCTTTCATCGGGCCAAGCCCAAGTGGTACATACATTGTAATAAAACACATCGATAAAACATAATAAAATCACATTAAAAATAAAACATGGCATGATAAAAGACCTGAGGACGCTCATCAAAATGACCTGGAGGCCTTGCTTACGCTGAGCTTGGTCTCCATGTAAGACGCCCCAAGTCCCCTCGGGGAGAGAGATAAGAATAAAGTTGTTATTATTGTTGTTGTTATGTACAAACAATATATAGGTGTCAATATCTATATTTTCCAATTCCCAATCACTTCCTTCTTCCTTCCTTCTTCCTTCCCTTCTTTCCTCCTCCCTTATTATTTATTTATTTAGGTAAATGTAAAGGTTTCCCCCCAGTTGCGCAACCGTTAAACCGCTGAGCTTCGGAATTTGCTGACCAAAAGATTTGCAGGTTCGAATCCGGGGAACAGAGCGAGCTCCCACTATTAGCCCCAGCTTCTGCCAATCTAGCAATTTGAAAAACATACAAATGTGAGTAGATCAATAGGTACTGCTTCTGCAGGAAGGTAACAGCGCTCCGTGCAGTCATGCTGGCCACATGACCTAGGAGGTGCCTGCGGACAATGCCGGCTCTTTGTTTTAGAAATGGAGATGAGCCCCAACCCCCAGAGTCGGACACGGCTGGACTTCATGTCAGGGGAAACCTTGACCTTTATCTTACTGTGTGTTCTGCACAATTGTGTACTTTTGTGAGCCGCTCCCCTTTGGGGAGATGGTACAAATAAATAATAATAACAATAATAAAACCCTATCTATCTCCTCAAGGGACTCCGGGCAGTTTACAACAACAAAACATGATACAATAATGAGCATAAATACAATAAACAGGCAAATCAATCAATTAACCACAGGCTTAGGAGCTAATGACAAAATACTCCACCAGCGGGTCAAGGGTTCAGCGTTGGGGTGGCCAGCCATAAGGTGCCAGGCAGGTCCAGTGCAGCAGTATGGCATGGCCAATAACGTTTAGATAGAATGTTTATATTTATATAAGGGGGTTACTCCATTCATTATTCAAATTCTTTTCCTTATTTTCTATCAAAATATACTCTGGTTTCCATTCTGATTTTTGTCCTCTTCAGTGGTTCTCAACCTGGGGTCCCTCCCCAGATGTTTTTGGCCTTCCAGTCCCAGAAATCCTAACAGCTGGTAAACTGAACTGGCTGGGATTTCTGGGAATTGTAGGCCAAACACACCTGGGGAGGGACTCCAGGTTGAGAACCACTCTTCTGGCCCTTCCAGTTTTTCTTGCTTCGCTAATCCTTTGACTACTTACCTTATTTGGTTGGCATGATAATTTAATATCTGGGAGACCTAACCCTCCTTCTTTTTGTGGTTTGTACCATTTAGTTTTATTTATATATCCACAGAATGCCACTCCCTCTCACTTTGGAGGATTCATAAGTCTTTTCATCGTTTGAGGTTCCTTTTAATTTCAGTTTATTTCATTCTTCTTTCGATTGATGTGTTTCCTTTAGAAAAATTGTGTCACCTTTAGATTTAAGAATCTGATTGGTAATTATTTTCTGTTTATAGAAGGAGCCAAGGCCTCAGCAGTTGAGCGATATCACCTTCACCTGTTAGTCCCTGTAAAACACAACACCATATTGTGCCACATTGTCTAATAATAATAATAACAACAACAACAACTTTATTTTTGTATCCCACCATCTCCCTGAAGGGACGGCGCCTCCTTCTCCTGGCTCAGGTGAGCGGCCGGGCGGCAAATAGGAGGCTGGCGAGGAGGGAGCCGGGCACTTTTCCCTCAGCGCATCTGCTGGTGGTGAAGCATGAGGACCTCTTCGCCCTCCCTCAAGTGCGGCCTTGTAACTTCAGGGAGGCGCCCGCTTTCATTCAATCACAAGGACTGCAAATGGTGACGCTGCCCCTCAGCAACACCCACCTCCCTCCTTCCCTCCCTCACCCGAGTGTAAGCTAAGGGGGGCTATTCAGCATTAAAAACGTGCTGAAAAAGCCGGCTTATACTTGAGTATATAGGGTATTTGTTTGTAGTTCTATCATTACCACTAGAAACCTTCCTTCCATATCTGTCTTAACCATGTGAGGGTGCCAGAGTTTGGGGAGATAGAATACCAGGCTATTTCTTTTGGAAGATCCCTCTGATGCCAGTTCTTCTCCCGGTCGTTTTTGTTTTCAGCCTTACAGAATCAAAGGGTAACATTTTAGGTCATCTGGAGACCCCTTGAAGGCTTCTTCCAAAAGGCATCCAGGGAAGACATTTTCTCTCCGTGGCTTCCAGTTTTCTTAAGATTTCCTTGAGCCTAGCTAGTTCTTCTTCTGTTGCTGAAAGTCTTCCCCTGGATGGAGGAAAAAGAAGGAAAGGGGGAAGTGGGCAAAGGGGAAAGGAGTTGGCAGGAAGGAGGCTTTGTGGCTGGAGCGGTGCCTGTCTTTGCATCTCATCATGGGCTCTACGGAGGGAATGCATGGCCTGGATGGAACGTAGTTCAGCATGGACTCATTTTGTGAAGATCCCAACAAAATTCAATTTGGTTTTGAAATTAGCCAGTTGGAAATGCAGGTCCTTGTGAGTTTGGAAGATTCATTTGGGAAATGTGGCCGGAGTGACCCTTTGAGATGCTGAGGAAGCAGAGTTGGGAGTCCCTGTGGCATGAAAGATAACGACACAACCAATAAAGAAATCCTTGTTCCTTTGAGCATTTAGCACAATGCTGGTAATTCATGGAAACCCATGATCCAGAATACGTTACACCCTTGAATGTTGGGAGGAGTTCTGCCTGCCTGCCTGCCTTCTGTTCCTTTAACCACGTTTGGGTCTGACCCAATGAAATGGGTGTGGCCCTCCAATACGGGAAAAGGGTTCAGTCCCTTCCTTTCGTGATTCCTTCCTTCTCTTATCCTGTCCTTCTGTGTTTCCTCCCTTCCACCTTTCCTTTCTTCTATCCCTTTTTGCTTTGTTTACCTTGAGCCAGAGGAATGCGGCTTCATGTCTAACCTTTTGCTTCTTCTTTCTTGACCAGGACGTGAGAGTTCTCTGGAGCCACCCCTGCCGTGATGGGAAACGAACCAGCTTCTAGTCGATATTAAGGCATTTGGAAACCAAAGTGCAGTAAGGAAACCAGTCCTCTAGGAAAAAGGATTCCTCTCAAGGGGCTGATCCTGCAGAATTCCTACATTCACTTTGGATTATAGAGTAGAACCATAGAGTCGGAAGAGACTGCATGAGGCACCCAGTCCAGGCCTCTGCCGTGCAGGAAAAGCGCAAAGTACACCTGACAGATGAGCATCTAGCCTCTGTTTAAAGGATTCCAAAGGAGCCTCCACTACTTTTTGAGGCAGAGAGTTCCACTGCTGAACAGCTCTTACAGTCAGGAAGTTCTTCTTAATGTTCAGATGGAATCTACTTTCCTGTAATTTGAACCCACTACTGTGAGTAATCAGAAAGGGGAAAACAAGAATCAAGTATCAATATTAGAATTAAATGTACATAACACTGCTGACATGGAGAAGAAAGCATATAAATGTATTGAATGTGGAAAGAGCTTTAGTTATAGTTCAACTCTACAAACACATCAAAGGACTCACACTGGGGAGAAACCCTTTACATGCCTGGAGTGTGGACAGAGCTTTACTCAGAAGGGAAGCTTACAAACACATCAAAGGACTCACACTGGGGAGAAACCCTATAAGTGCTGTGAGTGTGGACAGAGCTTCATTCATAGTTCAAGTCTCCGTGTACATCAAAGGACTCACACTGGGGAGAAACCCTATAAATGCCTGGAGTGTGGACAGAGCTTCACTCATAGTTCATATCTACGTAAACATCACAGGATTCACATTGGGGAGAAACCCTATAAATGCCTTGAGTGTGGACAGAGTTTTACTCTGAAGGGAAGCTTACAAACACATCAAAGAACTCACACTGGTGAGAAACCCTATAAATGCCTGGAGTGTGAACAGAGCTTCACTCATAGTTCAGGCCTACGTTCACATCAAAGGACTCACACTGGGGAGAAACCCTATATATGCCTGGAGTGTGAACAGAGCTTCACTCAGAGTTCAGGTCTACATAGACATCACAGGACTCACACTAGGGAGAAACCCTATAAATGCCTAGAGTGTGAACAGAGCTTCACTTGTAGTTCAGGTCTACGTAGACATCAAAGGACTCACACTGGGGAGAAACCCTTTAAATGCCTGGAGTGTGAACAGAGCTTCACTCAGAGTTCAGGTCTACATTCACATCAAAGGACTCACACTGGGGAGAAACCCTTTAAATGCCTGGAGTGTGGACAGAGCTTTGCTCATAATGGAAGTCTGCATTCACATCAAAGGACTCACACTGGGGAGAAACCCTATAAATGCGTGGAGTGTGGACAGAGCTTCACTCAGAATTTAGGCCTACGTACACATCAAAGGACTCACACTGGGGAGAAACCCTATAACTGCCTGCAGTGTGGACAGAGCTTCACTCATCGTTCAGGCTTACGTAGACATCAAAGGATTCACACTGGGGAGAAACCCTATAAATGCCTGGAGTGTGGACAGAGCTTTGCTCAGAGTGGAACTTTACATTCACATCAAAGGACTCACACTGGGGAGAAACCCTTTAAATGCCTGGAGTGTGAACAGAGCTTCACTCATCGTTCAGGCTTACGTAGACATCAAAGGATTCACACTGGGGAGAAACCCTATACATGCCTGGAGTGTGGACAGAGCTTCACTCATAGTTCAGGCCTACGTTCCCATCAAAGGATTCACACTGGGGAGAAACAATATAAATGCTTGGAGTGTGGACAGAGCTTCACTCATAGTTCAGGCCTACGTTCACATCAAAGGACTCACACTGGGGAGAAACAATATAAATGCTTGGAGTGTGGACAGAGCTTCACTCATAGTTCAGGCCTACGTTCACATCAAAGGACTCACACTGGGGAGAAACCCTATAAATGCCTGGAGTGTGGACAGAGCTTTGCTCAGAGTGGAACTTTACATTCACATCAAAGGACTCACACTGGGGAGAAACCCTATAAATGCTTGGAGTGTGGACAGAGCTTCACTCATAGTTCAGGCCTACGTAGACATCAAAGGACTCACACTGGGGAGAAACCCTATAAATGCCTGGAGTGTGGACAGAGCTTTATTTGTAGTTCAAGTCTATGTTCCCATCAAAGGATTCACACTGGGGAGAAACCGTAGAAATGCATGAAATGTGGACAGAGCTTTTCATGGAATAAGGTTATACATAGACATAGAATTCACCCTGGAGAGAATGGTGTTAATTGACTCCAGAGTGTCATTCTAACAAGTAGAAAAGCAACTATTGCACATTTTGGAAATTCAAGCTCAAAGTTGGGACATTTCATCACATGTGGTGTATTGTAGAAAGATTGAACTAAAATATGTTCCATTCTGGAAGTAAACAAGGTTACATGAAACTAGAGTTTTATATGCTGAGAATGTTGGATGATCAATTAGAATGAAAGCATGGGTAGTTACTGCGAGATACTCAAGTAAGAATTGACAGGGATGGAAGGAATGTTTTATTCCAAAGCAAAAACAATGGCATATGAAGATCTGCAAATTAGCCACAACGAACAAACTGACAACAACAACATGGGCAAATGTCAGTTGTAATAGGTATCAATTGGAAGAGTGTTATCAGAAATAGAAGTGTTGTTATATTATATTATCTAAAGTGAGTAGAATAATGAGAGATAAAAATTAACAGATAGAATGAGGCTTTTAGGCACGTATCCCTGTCTGTTTGTTAGTTCAGTTGTGTGTCTATGTAGGTAATTGTTCTGCTAGTGTGTTTGTTTCTGATTCCATCAAAACAACAGGAACCCTTTTGTTTCTTAACACTTGTATTATTATTATTATTATTCTGTTAATATGTTTATATTATTAAATTCTATTATTATATGATTATTCTATATTCTTATATTCTTTATTTTTCTATTCTATTATTATACTATTTTGTTGTTGTTTCTTCATTTGGTCCCTTCCGACTCTTGGTGACCTCCTGGACCAGCTCAGGCCAGAGCTCCCTGTCGGCCGAGGCCACACGCACCTCCTTCAAGGTGGAGTCAGTTCCTTCAAGGATGCTATCCACTCATCTTGCCCTCGGTCGGCCCCTCACCCAACGGTTGTTGCGACCCTGGAGATGATCTCACCCAACGGTTTCATGTAGATGTTAAAGAGCATGGGGGACAAAATAGAACCTTGCGGGACCCCACAGGTCAATGGCCAGGGGTCTGAGCAGGAGTCCCCCAGCTTCACCAACAGAGAGCAACCCTCCAGGAAGGACTGAAGCCACTGCAGAGCAGTACCCCCAGGACCCATCCCGGAGAGCCGTCCCAGAAGGATACCATGGTCGATGGTATCGAAAGCCGCTGAGATATCCAAGAGAACCAGCAGGGTCACACCCCCCCTGTCCAGTTCTCTGTGGAGGTCATCCACCAAGGCGACCAAAGCCGTCTCGGTACTGTAACCAGGTCTGAAGCCAGAGTGGTCCAGAAAATCAGTATCTTCCAAGAATCCCTGGAGCTGAGAAGTGACCACCTGCTCCAAGACCTTGCCCAAAAAAGGAAGGTTAGAGACTGGTCTGTAATTGCTTAGGTTGGTTGAATCCAAGAAGGCCTTCTTCAAGACTGGCCTCACTATAGCTTGTTTTAGGCAAGATGGAAATTTTCCCTGCTCAAGAGAGGCGTTAATTATCCTCACAAACCAATCTACTAACCCACCACTGGCCTGTTTTAAGAGCCAGAATGGGCAAGGGTCAAGGGCACAGGTGGTCGCCCTCACCGCTCCAAGGATCTTGTCCACGTCATCAGGCTGCACAAGCTGAAATGAATCCCACAAGCTTGAACAGACAGATGCCTCGGTTACCTCCCCTGGCATTGCACCAAAGCCGGCATCTAAGTCGGAATGAATCTGAGCGACTTTGTCTGCAAAATGGTGAGCGAACTCGCTACACCGAGTTGCCGAGTTGTCAGGTGCCCCCCCAGCCTGAGGGGGATGGAGGAGCTCCCCAACAACCCGAAACAGCTCTGAAGATCTATTTATTGCAGATGCGATGCGGGCAGTCGAGAAGCCTTCCTGGCTGCCCGCAATGCCACAGAGTAGGCCCTAATGGCGGCTCTAGCCCATGCTCTGTCAGCTGCATCACGAGTTGTCCACCAGCAGCACTCTAATCTCCTCATGCTCTTCATCTCCGCCAACTCCCCAGTAAACCAGGGGGCTGGGGCAACTCCACGCAACAAGAGGGGATGTTCAGGGGCGATCATGTCTATTGCCCTGGACATCTCGCTATTGTAGCGATCGACCAAGGCATCGACAGGATCGTCAGCCTCCATGACAGACAGAACACCAAGAGACCTCAGGAATCCATCAGGATCCATAAGCCTCCTGGGGCGGACCATCTTAATGGGTCCCCCACCCCTGCGGAGGTTTGAGGACATGGTGAGTCTTAAACTGATCAGATGATGATCGAACCATGACAATGGAAGAATAATTTGCTCTTCCACCCCGACCAAACTGTCGCCCGCAACAAAAACCAGGTCGAGTGTATGCCCAGCTTGATGAGTGGGACCCGATATTACTTGGGACAGTCCCATGGTCGTCATGGCCATGAATTCTTGCGCTGCACCTGTCAAGGTGGCCTCAGCATGGATGTTAAAGTCACCCAGCACCAACAGGCGCTGGGAACCCAACACCACACTAGAGACCACCTCTGCTAGCGCAGACAGAGAGACTGCTGTGTCACGGGGTGGACGGTACACCAGCAGAATCCCTAAACTGTCCCGGGTACCCACCTTCAAGTGGAGACACTCAAACCCGGCGGATTGCAGGATGGGGCATCTGACCAGGGCGATGGATTGCCGAAAGACCACCGCAACCCCACCTCCCCACCCTCCAGGCCTGGCCTACTGATGCACCCCGAAACCCGGAGGACAAAGCTGGGTGAGGCTTACCCCGCCCAGCTCATCCAACCAGGTCTCGGTGATGCAAGCCAGATCCGCTTGCTCATCCAGGTTTATCCTTCTCCAGGGTCGCAAGAACCCTATTGTGCTTCTCCCTGGGAATCCGTTGACCGTGCTTCCCCCTCCCTCACATGACCTCGATGGAAACCCCCCCCCCCCCACCTGGTCTCCACCCCCCAAGGACCCCAGCTCTATTGGAGCATTATTAAAAGGACCTAGTCAGCTCCCTAAATTCAAAAGGCTGTAAGGATCTCCATCTAGGCTAGTATCTAGAGAAGGGGACAAATGGAGCCTAACAGAGGGGGGAGATCTCCCAGAACAGCTTAGTAGAGTGGTAGGAAGGGAAGATTGTGGGCAGGGTATGGAGAGGGGTTGGGCAGATATAACTGAATAAGAATTTACCGGGGAAGAGGACCTATACAAAGGATTAGGCATCCTATTTAACCTAGTGGGGGCTCGAACATGTGAAGACAGGTTGGCCATAAAAGGACGGATCAAGGGGTCCACAAATACTCTTCTGATGGTGATACCCCATGAGTTCAACTGAAACCTGAGAGCCCATAGTTCATCAACTTATCCTCAAAAGTGGTAATGAGGCGTGTTGAGTGATCGTAAGATTGGAAGTCCTTGTAAAGCCAAGTGATGGTCTTAATCTTGACTTCTATCAGGCTCCTTGAAAGAATTGGGCCAAGGACCTCCAGATCGCTCTTTTCGAGGTCCATCTGCCCCAATTCAATTGAGAGTCTCTAATTTCAAGTGCCAGTTGTTCCGCTTGAGGAAGATGGTCATAATGGCACCCTGCGTATGAGGGAGGAAAATCCATCCCCAGCGGAGTATTCATGATCTGCTTCGACGCTCCCAAATCTGAATCCCTATTCTCATTCCTTCCCTGCCCATATTGTTCACCAAAAGGATCTCCTCTTCCCTCAACTTCCCCATTGTCTAATATTGCATCCTTACTACATTTATGTTGCCCAGTCTCTCCCTCCCCAACCAAATCTGAGGGCCAGCTGACCTCCGTTGAGTTATATCCAATAATATTTTCCGCCCCAGGGGCATCATGCCGAGTGGAGTTATTTACCAGCAATGAGATCCCTTTAAGGAGGTGATCTGTTTTCTCATTCAAGGTTACTAGTTGTGAAAGAACGAGGCTAAAAGACCTTCCTATAAGATGGCATAGCTGGGACATTTCATAATTCCCATATATGTCTGCCATTTCTACCTAGGGAATTACGCAATGACCCAGCCCCTTGTCAGCTTACTTTCGTCCCATCAACTGCCCCGCCTGACTTAGAATATCTATCAGCTGATTCTAACAACAAATATTAATGGCCCATTATCGTTAAAAACAGTATAAGTTGCTTTAAACAACGTAAAATTTAAAGGGGGAGGGAGAAAACCAAAAAGGGAGAAAAGGTGGTAACAGCGCCAAATGATTTAGTATGGGAACCCCCTGCAGGCAGACCCAATAGTCTCTATAGTCAATGCCAGCTGCAGACCCCAGTAGGGATGTCACCCAGTTCAGCTAAAATTCCTCAAAGCGGACCCACAGAGGCGGGCGAGATGGTAACCCCAATGGAGGCCGCCTCCCGGTCCGGTGAGGCAGCCTCTCAAAAGCAGCAACAATGATGGATCCTGGAGGGTGCTGCTTCACAATGATGAAAAGCCTCTCAGTCCTGAAAGATCTTTCCGCCGCTCAGCCCTGATGAATCCAAACTGGCGGGGAGGTGCGAGGTGGTGGCAACAGAAGAGCCGAGCAGGGGAGGCCGTCCGGTTGGGCAGTGGCCTTCTACCAGCAAAGACAGCCAACAAGACCGCCCGGTTCGACGCAGCCTCCTATGGTCAAGGAGATAGCTGGGGAGGCCGCCAGGTTCGGCGCAGCCTCCAAGGCCGAAGAGACAGCTGGGGTGGGCGGGGAGGGTGCCCGTTCTGGTGTGGCCTCCTAGTCCGAGAAGAAAGCTGGGGGGGGGGGGGGGCGCCTGGTTTGGCATGGCCTCCAGAGGTCGAGGAAAAAGCTGGGGAGGCCACCCGGTTCGGCACGGCGACCAAAGGCCGAAAAGAAGGCTGAGAGAGGCCACCCGGTTTGGCGCGGCCTCCAAAGGCCAAGGAGAAAGCTAGAGGAAAGCTAGGGGAGGCCGCCCGGTTTGGCGCGGCCTCCAAGGCTGAGGGGAAAGCAGAGGGAGGCCGCCTGGTTTGGCGCGGCCTCCAAGGCTGAAGGGAAAGCAGAGGGAGGCTGCCCGGTTTGGCGCGGCCTCCAAGGCTGAGGGGAAAGCAGAGGGAGGCTGCCCGGTTTGGTGCGGCCTCCAAGGCTGAAGGGAAAGCTGGGAGAGGCCGCCCGGTTTGGCGCGGCCTCCAAGGCTGAGGGGAAAGCAGAGGGAGGCCGCCCGGTTTGGCGCGGCCTCCAAGGCTGAGGAGAGAGCTGGGAGAGCTCGAAGAGGCCTCCCGGTCCGGCGCAGCCTCCAAAGGCCGAGAAGAAAGCTGGGAGGGGCTGCCCGGTTTGGCGCAGTCTCCAAAGGCCGAGGAGAAGGCTGGGGGAGGATGCCCGGTTCGGCGCGGCCTCCAAAGGCCGAGGAGAAAGCTGGAGGAGGCCACCCGTTTCGGCGCGGTCTCCAAGGCTGAGGAGAAAGCTGGGAGAGGCCACCTGGTTCGGCGCGGCCTCAAAAGCCGAAGAGAAAGCTGGGGGAGGCCGCTCAGTTAGGCATGGCCTCCAAGGCCAAGGAGAAAGCTGGGACAGCTGGGAGACACCACCCGGTTTGGCGCGGCCTCCAAGGTTGAGGGGAAAGCTGGGAGAGGCCGCCCGGTTCGGCATGGCCTCAAAAGCTGAAGAGAAAGCTGAGGGAGGCCACCCGGTTCAGCGCGGCCTCCAAAGGCCGAGGAGAAAGCTGGGAGAGCTCGAAGAGGCCTCCCGGTCCGGCGCAGCCTCCACAGGCCGAGAAGAAAGCTGGGAGAGGCCGCCCGGTTCGGCGCGGCCTCCTAATGCTCACTGCTACCGTCAGGAGGTGGCAAGATCAGGCGAGTCGCCCTCCTACCACCAGCTCTTCGTACCCCAGCGTCAGCAGCTACCTGGCCTCTGGACTCTGGAGGATTACCGCTTGGACCGACAGGACGAAATGGCGGCCGGGCGGCTCCTTCCTGGTCTTCTGCAGCTCCTTTCAGCAGCTCCTGCAGGCCTTACAGTTCCACCTCGGTAATGCAAAATCCTCAAAACGGTCGACAGCCTCACCCTTCAGGTAGCCGCCGGTTGGGGGCAATGGGAGGCCGTATGGTGAGAATTCGTGCTGGTTTAGGTTTCTTCGTCGGCGGAGCTCATCACAGTCCCTGTTACCGTGCCGCCATCTTGGATAGTTGCCATACCTTGGATGCGTTGATGTATTGTGGCCAAATTTGGTGGCATTTGGTCCAGGGATTTTGTTGTTAACTCGGTCCTACAAGTGGACAGTACATTATATATGGATAGATATGTCTCTCTCAATCATCTCTCACTCTCTTTCGCTCAGTCTTTGGCTGGATGGCCATCTGTCAGGAAGGGTTTGATGGTGTCTTCCTCTATGACAGAAGTGGGTTGGACTGAACGGGCCTTGGGGTCCCTCCCAATCCCATGATTCATCAGAACTCACATGGCATCAATCAAAGGAGCAGTGAGTGTCCCCTTCAAAGGAGAGAATCTTTCCGGAAAATAGAAGCCTCTCTTCCCATGATCCTAGACCTTTGGGGAACGAGACAAGACCCATCCAGTCCATCCAGAGAGATGCCCAACAGTCAAGGAACGCAGGCAGCTCTGGAGTTCTGGACCATTTGGACTCCGACTCCCAGATTCCTTTGCTGCCCGGGACAATGAGGGGGATTCTGTAAATGGGTTCCAGCCATCCTGAGGGACCAGAGGGGGGGGGGGGGGGAGGACCCTGTTCCGGCTTAAATGTTAGGCCTAGAAATGTCGCTACTAACAGTTTACTAAAAGCTTTTTCTAAGTAATAGCAAGGATCTGAACTATTGCATTAAAGCAGTAAAGCTTGGGTGTGTTACCTGCTTCCTGCATAAAACACAGCTTTGCACTTGCTTAGCTTGGCTCTGTTTAGAGCTGGGAGCTCCTTGGAGTTGAGAGCAGCAGGTGGCTGTTTTGTTGCCGGGAGCTGATATGCGGCATTTGGAAGCTGGAAACGGAAGGTAAACGCAAGAAAGTCTGCTTATCTAAACTTCAACTCAAGGGCATCTTATTTTCAACAAAGAATACAGGAACTGAACCATGTCCTATTTTTGTTCCCTGTCCCTGAAGAAAGAAGACTCACTGAAGAAAGTGTTTATTGTTCTACTGTGGCGAGATCAGCTACTCTGATTTGCTTCGTATTATTGTTGAACTAAAGTGAATGATCTATTTCCTTTTCTATGTAAAGCCACAACTGACTGGTGTGTATTTTTGAGTTCAGGGCCACACTACATGAAAAGGGGCTGAAATATCTTTAACGGGATATGGGCATGCTTCCGCAAACTGCTATCACCAGTCTGACATGAAATGCCGACGCAGGAAGACAGAATCACCGCAACATTATTGTCATCCATCATCATCATCATTATTATTGTGAGACATAGAGTTGCTTGTTCCCAACAGGGGACATGTATGGAATCCAATTTAAGTGGTTTCTGAATTGCGAGTTATTAAACCTGCCAGTCCAATAAGTATTTGATTTTTTTGAACTCTGTCACTCCTTCTCACCTGTCACTAAGAAGGCCATGCAGGTCTTGAACCGGTGCTTGGTTCAGACTGGATGAGGGCGAACAAACTGAAATTGAATCCAGACAAGACCGAGGTTCTCCTGGTGAGTCGTGAGGCCAAACAGGGCGTAGGGTTACAGCTACACTCCCCCTGAAGGCGCAGGTTCGCAGCTTGAGAGTGATCCTAGATTCACCGTTGAGCCAGGTCTCGGTGGTGGCTAGGGGAGCTTCTGCACAGCCAGTTTCGCCTGTACCTTGGGAAGTCTGACTTGGCCACAGTGGTCTTGTTACATCCCGAATAGATTCACTCTACGTGGGGTTGCTTTTGAAGACTGTTTGGACGCTCCAAATAGTCCAATGGGCGGCAGCCAGGCTGCTCTCCGGAGCGGCGTACAGGGAGCATACCACCACCCTGTTACATCAGCTCCACTGGCTGCCAGTCTGCTACCGAGCGCAATTCAAAGTGCTGGCGTTAGCCTATAAAGCCCTAAACAATTCTGGCCCAGCTTACGTGTCCAAAAGCATCTCCCTCTATCACTCACCTTGGAGGTTAAGATCATTGGGGAGGCCCTGCTCTCGATCCCACCGCCCAATTCCAAAAGGAACAATTACAATTAAAGCCAAACATTAAAACATAAATTACTTAAAACAACAATTAAAAATCACGCAAGTTCCAAATCGTAATCCAGGATTGGTCCATTAGTCCATCGCTTTAAAAGTTCTCAATTATTGCACTGCTATAGTTATTGCTCAAATGCTTGGTCCCATAACCATGACTTTAAGGTTTTTTTCCCCTCAAAGACAGGATGGAGAGGGCTGTGCTGATTTCATTGGGGAGGGAATTCCACAGGGGAGGGGCCACCACTGAGAAGGGTCACGGTCAGGATCAGGTGTGGGGGGGTCCAGGGTGGGGGTTGGGGTTAGTGGTTAGGGTTAGTGGTTGGGGTTAGGGTTGATATTTGTGTTTGGTTATGTTTATGTTAGGGGTTAGGGTTAGGGGTTAGGGTAGTTGTGGTTGGGGTTAGGGCTAGAGTTAGGGTTGATATTTGTGTTTGGTTATGTTTACGTTAGGGGTTAGGGTAGTTGGGGTTGGGGTTAGGGCTAGAGTTAGGGTTGATATTTGTGTTTGGTTATGTTTATGTTAGGGGTTAGGGTAGTTGGGGTTGGGGTTGGGGTTAGGGTTAGAGTTAGGGTTGATATTTGTGTTTGGTTATGTCAGGGTTAGGGGTCAAGGGTTAGGGTTAGGGGTTAGGGTAGTTGTGGTTGGGGTTAGAGTTAGGGTTAGAGAGGGTTGATATTTGTGTTTGGTTATGTTAGGGTTAGGGGTCAAGGGTTAGGGTTAGGGGTTCGGGTAGTTGTGGTTGGGGTTAGGGTTAGGGTTAGAGTTAGGGTTGATATTTGTGTTTGGTTATGTTAGGGTTAGGGGTCAGGGTTAGGGGTTAGGGTAGTTGTGGTTGGGGTTAGAGTTAGGGTTGATATTTGTGTTTGGTTACGTCAATGGTTAAGGTTGTGGTTAGGGGTTGGGTTAAGGAGTCAAGAGTCAGGGGTTATGGGTCGGGTAGGTTAGGGTTGAGAGTTAAGGGTCAGGGTCAGGTATTTCCGCTGTCTAGTTCCCTATGCGCCTTCCCTCCTCCCCACATGAGGAGCAAAAAAGACTCACCGGGATGTGGACCAAACCAGGCGACACAGGTACAGGCTGCAAAGGCAACGGACAAGGAGCAAGAACCACGAGAGAGAGAGAGAGAGAGAGAGAGAGAGAGAGAGCGCGACTGCCTTACTTCCTTCTTGCTGTGAACAGGAAAGTGAGCTCCCCAAGGGAACGGCCTTCAGAGGGAGATGCTGCAGCGCATCACAAGGGTCTCCATGGCGCCCCCTGCAGGCACGGAACAGCCATCCAGGGAGGGAGGGGGGAGGGAGGGAGGAAGAGCTCCCTTGATGGACAGGACCAGAGGAGGAGCAGGATGGGAAAGCCATCATCATAATATATAATAATCATAATAATATAACATCAGAAAAAGAATACAATCATATATGATAAAATATCATAAGAATTATTATATTATATCATAATTGTAATTTGACTTTGGTCAAAGCACAGGATCGTATATTTTGGCAAAGGGTAGATTTGCTTGAAGCCCAAAGGAGTGGACCGACATCAAATCGGATAGGATAATTATGATATTGTATTATATTATAATATTATAATGATCTTATCCTATCCAATCTGACATCGATATTATCATAATAAAGCAATAATCATGCGATAGTATAATAATTGTAATATATTATAAAGACTTAAGAGCCCCGGTGGCGAAGTGTGTTAAAGAGCTGAGCTGCTGAACTTGCAGACCGAAAGGTCGCAGGTTCAAATCCGGGGAGTGGAGTGAGCACCCACTGTCAGCTCCAGCTTCTGCCAACCTAGCAGTTCGAAAACATGCCAATGTGAGTAGATCAATAGGTACCACTTCAGGTAACGGCGCTCCATGCAGTCATGCCAGTGGCCACATGACCTCGGAGGTGTCTACGGACAACGCTGGTTCTTTGGCTTAGAAATGGAGATGAGCCCCAACCCCTAGAATCAGACATAATAGTTCTGTTATAAAATTGAAATATATTATATTGTAAAATGAGGTCAATCTGTGGAAGGGAAGGGGGCTTGGCTGGGACCTCACGAAGGAAGGCTTTCCCATAGACGGTCACTGTGAGGTTATTCTGTAATATAGGGCAGCATTATGATTATTATATTATTGTGTTATTATATATTATTATCATTTTATTTATTAGTTTATTATACTGTTATTATATTATCAAATAATATTATAATATAATATGATTTGATTTTTTTTTTCCGTGTCAGGAGCAACCAGAGTTGCTTCTGGAGTGAGAGAATGGGCCGTCTGCAAGGACGTTGCCCAGGGGACGTTGCCCGGATGTCTTGATGTTTTTACCTTCCTTGTGGGAGGCTTCTCTCCTGTCCCCGCGTGGAGCTGGAGCTGACAGAGGGAGCTCACCCGCGCTCTCCCCGGGTGGGATTCGAACCTGGCAGCCTTCAGGTCAGCAGCCCAACCTTCAAGTCACGAGGCTTTTATCCCCTAGGCCACCGGAGGCTCCTATATTTGATAATAATATTATATAATAACATTCTCTAAAAGTATTATTATTATTATTATTATTATTATTATTATTATTATTATTATTATTATTATTATTATAACAACTCGGCGTTGCCCAGGTTATTTGAGCAAGTCAGTGTTTTTATTATTGTCCAAAAGGCATAAGGAGTGGGATGAACTACAACTCCCATCATGCCCGGTTCTCCCCCAGAAACTCCGTCAGGACTTCAAGGGTGTGACGTTGGGCAACTCTGCTCAGGAGCCCCGTCCTGCCGCCCGTCCATCAAAGGAGGGGGAGCGGCAGGCAGCCAATGGGGGGCCTCCGGTGGGCGGGGCTTTTCGGGCTCAGCCAATGGGAGGGGCGGGGGCGGGCTCCGGGGAAGGAGGAAGACGAAGGAGAAGATGGCGGCCGTCGTCGCCTCGCCTGAGGCCTGGTCTGTGTCTGTGAGGCGGGAAAGAAGAGGACGGAGAGGCCGAGAGAGAGAGAGAGAGAGGTCTGTGGGGAGAGGGAGGGAGGCCCGTCCTTGGCTGGCGGAGGGAGGGAGGACTACAACTCCCAGGATGTCTGGTGTGTTGTGTCCCAGAACTTTGTCAGTCTGGATTCGGAAGTCCCACAGTATCTTTGCGTGCTCATTTTCCAAGACTTTGGCAGGTTTGTGATCCGACCAGTTCTTTGCTGCTGGGAGGTGGGACTTGAGGCATAAGTTCCAATGAATCATTTGGGCCACAGAGTTGTGCCTCTGTTTGTAGTCTGTCTGTGCGATTTTCTTACAGCAGCTGAGGATATGACCCATGGTTTCATCAGTTTCCTTGCACAGTCTGCATTTTGGGTCATCAGCTGATTTTTCGATCTTGACCTGAATGGCCTTTGTTCTGATGTCTTGCTCCTGGGCTGCAAGCATCAGGCCTTCTGTCTCCTTCTTCGGGGTCCCATTCGTGAGCCAGAGCCAGGTCTTCTATTATTATTATTATTATTATGATTATTATTATTAATTGCCTTTGTCCTGATGACTTGCTCCTGGGCTGCAAGGATCAGGCCTTCTGTCTCCTTCTTCGGGGTCCCATTCGTGAGCCAGAACCAGGTCTTCTATTATTATTATTATTATTATTATTATTAATTGCCTTTGTCCTGATGTCTTGCTCCTGGGCTGCAAGGATCAGGCCTTCTGTCTCCTTCTTCGGGGTCCCATTCGTGAGCCAGAGCCAGGTCTTCTATTATTATTATTATTATTATTATTATTATTATTATTATTAATTGCCTTTGTCCTGATGTCTTGCTCCTGGGCTGCAAGGATCAGGCCTTCTGTCTCCTTCTTCGGGGTCCCATTCGTGAGCCAGAGCCAGGTCTTCTATTATTATTATTATTATTATTATTATTATTATTATTAATTGCCTTTGTCCTGATGTCTTGCTCCTGGGCTGCAAGGATCAGGCCTTCTGTCTCCTTCTTCGGGGTCCCATTCGTGAGCCAGAGCCAGGTCTTCTATTATTATTATTATTATTATTATTATTATTATTATTATTATTAATTGCCTTTGTCCTGATGTCTTGCTCCTGGGCTGCAAGGATCAGGCCTTCTGTCTCCTTCTTCAGGGTCCCATTTGTGAGCCAGAGCCAGGTCTTCTATTATTATTATTATTATTATTATTATTATTATTATTATTACTATTATTGATTGCCTTTGTCTTGATGGCTTGCTCCTGGGCTGCAAGGATCAGGCCTTCTGTCTCCTTCTTCAGGGTCCCATTTGTGAGCCAGAGCCAGGTCTTCTATTATTATTATTATTATTATTATTAATTGCCTTTGTCTTGATGGCTTGCTCCTGGGCTGCAAGGATCAGGCCTTCTGTCTCCTTCTTCGGGGTCCCATTCGTGAGCCAGAGCCAGGTCTTCTACTATTATTATTATTATTATTAATTGCCTTTGTCCTGATGACTTGCTCCTGGGCTGCAAGCATCAGGCCTTCTGTCTCCTTCTTCGGGGTCCCATTCGTGAGCCAGAGCCAGGTCTTCTATTATTATTATTATTATTATTATTATTATTATTATTAATTGCCTTTGTCCTGATGTCTTGCTCCTGGGCTGCAAGGATCAGGCCTTCTGTCTCCTTCTTCGGGGTCCCATTCGTGAGCCAGAGCCAGGTCTTCTATTATTATTATTATTATTATTATTATTATTATTAATTGCCTTTGTCCTGATGTCTTGCTCCTGGGCTGCAAGCATCAGGCCTTCTGTCTCCTTCTTCGGGGTCCCATTCGTGAGACAGAGCCAGGTCTTCTATTATTATTATTATTATTATTATTATTATTATTAATTGCCTTTGTCCTGATGTCTTGCTCCTGGGCTGCAAGCATCAGGCCTTCTGTCTCCTTCTTCGGGGTCCCATTCGTGAGACAGAGCCAGGTCTTCTATTATTATTATTATTATTATTATTATTATTATTATTAATTGCCTTTGTCCTGATGTCTTGCTCCTGGGCTGCAAGGATCAGGCCTTCTGTCTCCTTCTTCGGGGTCCCATTCGTGAGCCAGAGCCAGGTCTTCTATTATTATTATTATTATTATTATTATTATTATTATTAATTGCCTTTGTCCTGATGTCTTGCTCCTGGGCTGCAAGCATCAGGCCTTCTGTCTCCTTCTTCGGGGTCCCATTCGTGAGACAGAGCCAGGTCTTCTATTATTATTATTATTATTATTATTATTATTATTATTATTAATTGCCTTTGTCCTGATGTCTTGCTCCTGGGCTGCAAGGATCAGGCCTTCTGTCTCCTTCTTCAGGGTCCCATTCGTGAGCCAGAGCCAGGTCTTCTATTATTATTATTATTATTATTATTATTATTAATTGCCTTTGTCCTGATGACTTGCTCCTGGGCTGCAAGGATCAGGCCTTCTGTCTCCTTCTTCGGGGTCCCATTCGTGAGCCAGAGCCAGGTCTTCTATTATTATTATTATTATTATTATTATTATTATTATTATTATTATTATTAATTGCCTTTGTCCTGATGTCTTGCTCCTGGGCTGCAAGCATCAGGCCTTCTGTCTCCTTCTTCGGGGTCCCATTCGTGAGCCAGAGCCAGGTCTTCTATTATTATTATTATTATTATTATTATTATTATTATTAATTGCCTTTGTCCTGATGGCTTGCTCCTGGGCTGCAAGCATCAGGCCTTCTGTCTCCTTCTTCGGGGTCCCATTCGTGAGACAGAGCCAGGTCTTCTATTATTATTATTATTATTATTATTATTATTATTATTATTATTAATTGCCTTTGTCCTGATGTCTTGCTCCTGGGCTGGAAGGATCAGGCCTTCTGTCTCCTTCTTCGGGGTCCCATTCGTGAGCCAGAGCCAGGTCTTCTACTATTATTATTATTATTATTAATTGCCTTTGTCCTGATGACTTGCTCCTGGGCTGCAAGCATCAGGCCTTCTGTCTCCTTCTTCGGGGTCCCATTCGTGAGCCAGAGCCAGGTCTTCTATTATTATTATTATTATTATTATTATTAATTGCCTTTGTCCTGATGGCTTGCTCCTGGGCTGCAAGCATCAGGCCTTCTGTCTCCTTCTTCGGGGTCCCATTCGTGAGACAGAGCCAGGTCTTCTATTATTATTATTATTATTATTATTATTATTATTATTATTATTAATTGCCTTTGTCCTGATGTCTTGCTCCTGGGCTGCAAGGATCAGGCCTTCTGTCTCCTTCTTCGGGGTCCCATTCGTGAGCCAGAGCCAGGTCTTCTACTATTATTATTATTATTATTATTATTAATTGCCTTTGTCCTGATGTCTTGCTCCTGGGCTGCAAGGATCAGGCCTTCTGTCTCCTTCTTCAGGGTCCCATTCATGAGCCAGAGCCAGGTCTTCTCTTTATCAGCTTTTCCTTCAATTTTGTCAAGGAACTTTCCATGCAATGCTTTGTTGTGCCAACTGTCAGCTCTAGTTTGTAGTGCGGTTTTCTTGTACTGGTTTTTTGTCTGCTGTGCTTTGAGGAGTTTCTGATTTTTGACTTCAATCAAAGAAGGTTCTTCACTTTGCTTTACATCTTCTGCCAGGGCATGTTCTTCTTCTTTGACGGCTTGTTTGACTTGTAAGAGTCCTCTGCCCCCTGATCTTCTAGGCAGATACAGCCGGTCAACATCACTGCGAGGGTGCAGAGAATGATGAATGGTCATGAGTTTTCTTGTTTTTCTGTCCAAATTGTCCAGTTCCATCTGTGTCCAGTTTATAATGCCAGCAGTATATCTTATGACAGGTATGACCCAGGTGTTTATGGCCTTGATGGTGTTGCCTCCATTGAGCTTGCTTTTGAGAATTTTTCTGACCCTTTGTGTATTCTTTGCTGACCACAGTTTTCACATGTTCATGCTTGATGTTGTCCAGCTGTAGTATGCCCAGATATTTATAGGCCTCTGGCTGGTGACACTTTATTGTTTGGCCATTGGGCATATTTATGCCCTCACTTTCAATGATTTTTCCTTTCTTCAATGCCATTGTTGTTGTTATTATTATTATTAAACCAGGCCTGCCTGCACAGCTGGCCATATTGGGTCTCTGTGCCAAGTCTGGTCCAGATCTGACCTCAGCTGGGTTCAGCACTTTCTGGCTGCAGGTGAACTACAACTCCCAAACCCAAGGCCCATTCCCCTCAATCCCTGCAGTATCTTCAGTTGGTCAAGGGGCTCCTCTGTGCCATGTCTTGTATAGCATTATGTTATTTAACTGTTGTAATGTTTTATTTATTGTATTATGGTGTATTGGCATTAATTGCCAGTTTTGTAAGCTGCCCTGAGTCCAACGCGTGAGAAGCGCAGGGTAGAAATAATGTAAATAAATAAAGTAAGTCCAGTCCCAGTCCATTGCCAGAGGGGGTCACAGAGTCAGTGAAGGTACTGCAAGTCCCGTCATGCGTGGCCAGTGTGGTCCAGATGTATTTTTGGTTGGGTTCACAGTACTGTCTGGATGTCGGTCAAGTACAACTCTTGTCAACCATGGAGTGAATTCTCCCCAAACTTCTCTAGTATGTTCTGTTGCTGATCAAGTCCTCTGTGAACTTTGTGCCACAGGATAGGGTAGAAAAGGGTCAAGGGAGAGGCGGTGGGCGGGGTCATGCAAATCAAGGAAGCCTGGGGTGTCCATTCTGGAGGAGAAACAACATCTAGGAGGAAATAGGCCCCGCATGAAAGCCTTGCTTCCCTTGGGTGGGGGGCAGGATGGTGTCTGTGGGGGACACGGTGTGATGAGTCATGGGCCATGTAGTCCCGTTCCTAGTGCTGTTGTGAATGATGAAGAGGAAAACTTGGGTTTTCCACCATTTCAGCCAGAAAAGGAACTATCCCAGCCAGAAATTGAGCCTTTGCACCTGCAGGAGGCTTGTCTTCCAGAAATCTGCCAAACAAGCCCTGAGTCGAGTTCTCCCCCTTTTTCGCGCCGTAATTATTATCTCCAGCAAAAAGGAGTGCAACAAGCTAATCGCAGGAGTTTGAGAATTGCAGCAAAGCATTCAGATGATTAAGCCTGCTGCCATGAGAAATTTTAGGGAGTCATACATCTGGACACAGAGATTGACTTTCGTTTCTGATTCCCCAGAGAAGTGTTCTCTGGTGGGAAAACGAGGCCTATTTAGGTTCCTTGCTCCCGAAGGAATCTTGCGGAGTCAATTCGTCAGCTACCGGAGCAGCGTGTGTGGACAGCTACTCCTGCTTTCAAGCCTTGTTCCTGTTCCAAGCCTTCGTTCTCAGCCTTGTTTTCTCCCCGGATCTTGCCTTGTTTTCCGGACCTCGCCAAGTAATTACCACGGATCTTGTTCGTGCTCCTCGTTTCCTTGTTGCCTTGAATCAAGCTTTGTGTGCCAAGAATCAAGTTATTTCCTAGCCTTGCTCAAGTTCATGGACTAAAGGACCTTGTCATCTCCCCTCACTTGCTTGGCAAGTGAGTGTTTCGGTTATTGGATTACAACTTTGGACCTTAATATTTCATATTGGACATTGCTTTTTTGGACTAATTTTGACCTTTCCTGAAAGGTCTACTTCTGGACTATTTCCTATACTTGTTTTTATTAACTTTATATATTTCC
Source organism: Anolis carolinensis (assembly GCF_035594765.1). Classification (NCBI taxonomy): domain Eukaryota; kingdom Metazoa; phylum Chordata; class Lepidosauria; order Squamata; family Anolidae; genus Anolis; species Anolis carolinensis. Next base: position 5,283,833 of record NW_026943828.1, on the reverse strand, counting down.
TTAATAAAGATATTAGATAGATTCTGGCCTCTGTGTATGGTTATTGGTGCTCTGCAGCCTGGGTCGTGACAGTTTGACTCCGCCACCCTAAGCACCAATTAACCTAGGCCAGAATGTCTACCGGAGCCGGACCGGGGGCCCAACCACTCAGTTACACCATCGACAAGGATGAAGTGGACCGCATCCGTGATAAGCTCAATGCGCAGGAGGGAGAAATAAGGGGATTGAAGGAACGCGGAATCCGTCTCCCGGCCCTGGCGCTGCCAACCAAGTTTACTGGAGAAGCTTCTAAGGTTCATGTTTTCCGTCGCCAATGCCAGGCTTATCTAGAGGCCTGTAATGCCGAGTTTCCCCAAGAAGACATCAAGGTGGCGTGGATCTACAGTCTCCTAGACGGGCCAGCGGCCAACTGGGCGACGGCACTGTTCGACCAAGACTCCCCACATCTAAGATCAGCGCAACAATTCTTGGATCACATTAAGGCGACTTGGGGGATTGAGGACAATTTGGAGGCAGCCGGCCACAAACTCCGGCGCCTCTCCCAAGGGGACAGACCCATGTCCCAGTACATAGCCGAGTTCCGAGTCCTGGCCCATAACACCGGATGGAACGATATAGCCCTCAGAGGACAATTTCGGGAGGGTCTCAACATCGAGATGCTGGAGGAAATCTCCAAGGTGGATCCTCCACACTCTCTTGAAGCACTCATTGATCAATGTTTACGAGCTGAAGTCATGATTGCCAACAGAAGACAATGGATCCGAGGCCAGAGCGGTAGGACCGGAGCGAGACCTCCCGCTCCCACCGGCGTCCAGCCGCGCCCAGTGTGGAGACCCCCGCCACCAGCCCCATACCCCAGAGGAAGCGAGGAGGTGCCGATGCAGTTGGGCAATGTGCGTCCCAGATTAGATGCCGCCGAGAAGGCCCGTCGCCAACGCCTAAATCTCTGTTGGTACTGCGGAAACGGGGGCCACTTTGCCAGAGAGTGTCCAGCCCAAGGGAAGCCCGCCGCTCGTCTGGCGGCGGCGTCCTCCACGGAGACGAAGACGTCTGAGGCGGCTGGCGCACAGCCGGCGGGGGAAGCCAGCGACCGGGCGTAGAGAGGCTCGCCAACCCGGTCAAAAAACCCACCCAAGAGCCGCCAACCGGGGTCCTATTTCTTCTAGTGGTCACCTTGTGGTCAGTAAAAAAGGGACCCGTCATGGTCCATGCCATGATAGACTCAGGAGCCACAAACAATTTCATTGATAGAGAGTATGCCGACTCTCTGGGATTACAATATCATGACTTCAAGAACGCCCGTGTGGTGCAAGCCATCGATGGCCGCCCCCTCAAGACAGGTCCAGTAAGCCAGTGGTCGGAACCCACCAGAATGTGGATAAGGGAACACATGGAAGAGATTTCCTTCTTTGTTACCGAGGTTCCCCACTTCCCTGTGATTTTGGGAATTCCATGGCTGACACTCCACGACCCAAGCATCTCCTGGTCCAACAGAGAACTGCAGTTTGCTTCAAAATATTGCCAAAACCATTGCCTTGTAGCCAAGGTATGCCATGCCACAGACGCTGAACCCATCATCACCTTGCCCAAGAAGTACTCAGAATATTGGGATGTATTCAATGAAAAAGAATCCGAGAGACTACCCCCACATAGACCTTATGACTGTGCCATTGACTTGGTGGAGGGGCCCCCGATTCCGCGAGGACACCTCTACTCCCTGACTGAACCAGAGCAAGAAGCTCTCAGGGAGTTCTTAGAGACAAACCTCCGCAAGGGGTTTATCAGACCCTCTCAATCCCCAGCCGCTTCCCCAGTGATGTTTGTGAAAAAGAAGTCAGGGGACCTACGCTTGGTGGTGGACTATAGAGCATTGAACAATATCACTAAACGAAACCGGTATCCCCTGCCTTTGATCTCAGACCTCTTAGACCGGCTTCGAGGGGCTAAAGTTTACACCAAACTGGATCTTCGAGGAGCTTATAATCTAGTTCGCATCAGGGAAGGGGACGAGTGGAAGACTGCCTTCCAGACAAAATTCGGTTTATTCGAAACCCTGGTTATGAATTTCGGTTTATGTGGAGCTCCCGCAACGTTCCAGCATTTTGTCAACGATATCTTTCAGGATTATCTAGATCGGTTCCTGATTATCTACCTGGATGATTTTTTGGTGTTTTCTAGATCACAATCAGAACATGAGAATCACGTCAGAATGGTGTTACAACGATTGCGGGACCACGGACTTTATGCCAAGTTGGAAAAATGCGCTTTTGATCTACAAGAGGTAGATTTCCTGGGATATCGTGTCTCGCCACTAGGGCTCACCATGGACCCGGCAAAGGTCACAGCAGTATTGGAATGGCGGGCGCCAACCAACAAGAAAGAGGTGCAACGATTCTTGGGGTTCGCGAACTAGAATCATAGAATCATAGAATAGTAGAGTTGGAAGAGACCTCAAGGGCCATCTAGTCCAACCCCCCGCTAAGAAGCAGGAAATCGCATTCAAAGCACCCCCGACAGATGGCCATCCAGCCTCTGCTTAAAAGCTTCCAAAGAAGGAGCCTCCACCACGGCCCGGGGGAGAGAGTTCCACTGCCGAACAGCCCTCACAGTGAGGAAGTTCTTCCTGATGTTCAGGTGGAATCTCCTTTCCTGCAGTTTGAAGCCATTGTTCCGTGTCCTAGTCTGCAGGGCAGCAGAAAATAAGCTTGCTCCCTCCTCCCTATGACTTCCCCTCACATATTTGTACATGGCTATCATGTCTCCTCTCAGCCTTCTCTTCTGCAGGCTAAACATGCCCAGCTCTTTAAGCCTCTCCTCATAGGGCTTGTTCTCCAGACCCTTAATCATTTTAGTTGCCCTCCTCTGGACGCTTTCCAGCTTGTCAGCATCTCCCTTCATCTGCGGTGCCCAAAACTGGACACAGTATTCCAGGTGTGGTCTGACCAAGGCAGAATAGAGGGGGAGCATGACTTCCCTGGATCTAGACGTTATTCCCCTATTGATGCAGGCCAAAATCCCATTGGCTTTTTTAGCTGCCGCATCACATTGTAGGCTCATGTTTAACTTGTTGTCCACGAGGACTCCAAGATCTTTTTCGCACACACTGCTGTCAAGCCAGGCGTCCCCCATTCTGTATCTTTGATTTCCATTTTTTCTGCCGAAGTGAAGTATCTTGCATTTGTCCCTGTTGAACTTCATTTTGTTAGTTTCGGCCCATCTCTCTAGTCTGTCAAGATCGTTTTGAATTCTGCTCCTGTCTTCTGGAGTGTTAGCTATCCCTCCGAGTTTGGTGTCATCTGCAAACTTGATGATCGTGCCTTCTAACCCTTCGTCTAAGTCGTTAATAAAGATGTTGAACAGAACCGGGCCCAGGACGGAGCCCTGCGGCACTCCACTTGTCACTTCTTTCCATGATGAAGACGACGCATTGGTGAGCACCCTTTGGGTTCGTTCGCTTAGCCAATTACAGATCCACCTAACCGTAGTTTTGTCTAGCCCACATTTTACTAGTTTGTTTGCCAGAAGGTCGTGGGGGACTTTGTCGAAGGCCTTACTGAAATCTAGATATGCTACATCCACGGCATTCCCTGTATCGACCCAACTCGTAACTCTATCGAAAAAAGAGATCAGATTAGTCTGGCATGACTTGTTTTTGGTAAATCCGTGTTGACTATTAGCAATGACCGCATTTGTTTCTAAGTGTTTGCAGACCACTTCCTTAATGATCTTTTCCAGAATCTTGCCTGGTATTGATGTGAGGCTGACCGGACGGTAATTGTTTGGGTCGTTCTTTTTTCCCTTCTTGAAGATAGGGACCACATTCGCCCTCCTCCAATCTGCTGGGACTTCTCCTGTTCTCCAAGAACTCTCGAAGATGATTGCCAGTGGTTCTGAAATAACTTCCGCTAGTTCCTTCAATACTCTTGGATGTAGCTGATCTGGCCCTGGGGACTTGAATTCGTTTAGAGTGGCCAGGTGTTCCTGGACAACTTGTTTCCCTATTTGGGGTTGGATTTCCCCCAATCCTTCGTCCATTCCATGTTGCTGAGGTTGAAGATGGCTTTCTTTTTGTGAGAAGACCGAGGCAAAGAAGGCATTAAGCAGTTCTGCCTTTTCCCTATCCCCTGTCACCATCACCCCATCTACTCCTTGCAGTGGCCCTATCGCCTCCTTTTTCTTCCTTTTTCTACCAACATAAGCAAAAAAAACCTTTTTTGTTGTTTTTTATGTCCCTGGCAAGCCTGAGCTCATTTTGCGCTTTAGCCTTGCGAACCTTTTCCCTACAGGAGTTGGCTATACGTTTGAATTCTTCTTTGGTGATTTCTCCCCTTTTCCACTTCTTGTGCATGTCACTTTTGAGCTTTAGCTCAGTTAGAAGTTCTTTGGACATCCATTCTGGCTTCTTTGCACTTGTCTTATTTTTCTTCTTTGTTGGCACTGTTTGCATTTGCGCCTTGAGTATTTCACTTTTGAAAAACTCCCATCCATCCTTAACTCCCTTGTTTTTTAATATCGGCGTCCATGGAATGCCGCTCAGTAATTCCTTCATTTTTTGGAAGTCAGCTCTCTTAAAGTCCAGAATGCGTGTTTGACTTGTCTTAGTTTCAGCATTCCTTTGTATTGCAAACTGCAGGAGCACATGGTCACTTGCCCCTAAGGATCCAACCACTTCAACTGTATTGATCAGGTCTTCCACATTTGTTAAGATTAGATCAAGAGTTGCTGATCCCCTTGTTGCCTCTTCTACCTTCTGGACCATAAAATTATCTGCAAGGCAAGTGAGGAATTTGTTGGACTTTGTACTCTTGGCTGAGTTTGTTTTCCAGCAGATATCGGGATAATTGAAATCGCCCATGACTACTATATCTCTTTTTTGTGCCTGTTTGGTCAGCTGTTGACAGAAGGCTTCATCAAGTCCTTCATCCTGACTCGGAGGTCTGTAGTAGACACCCACGACAAGATCTTTTTGAGTCCCGGTTCCCTTGATTCTTATCCAGATGCTTTCAAGCTGGTTTCCCGGATTACAGTCTTGCATTTCTTCTGCAACATAACTGTTTTTGACATATAAAGCTACTCCCCCTCCTCTCCCCTTTGTTCTATTTATGTGAAAGAGGTTATAGCCCTCAATGGTTAAATTCCAGTGATGGGAGTCATCCCCCCAGGTTTCAGTGATGCCTATGACATCGTATGTGTGGTGCTGTGCTAGGAGTTGGAGTTCGTCTTGCTTATTTCCCATGCTCTGAGCATTAGTGTAAAGACATGTAAGCCCCTGTGACCTCCCCTCGAACTGTTTATTTGGGATTATTGTGCTCTCTGTACTTGGTCCTTGCTGTGTTTGTGCAGCCCTCCGTTTAGCCTTACGGCGGTTCCCTGTGGTCGTGGGTAATATAGTGTTCGCCAGGCTGTTGTTCCCCTCCCCCAGTGGATTTAGTTTAAAGTGTGCCTGATGAGGTTTGTGAGTCTGTGTGCAAAAAGATGTTTTCCTACTTGTGTGAGATGCACCCCATCGCTTGCCAGTAGTCCATCCTCTTGGAAGAGTAGACCATGGTCAAGGAAGCCAAAATGCTCCTCTTGACACCATTTTCTGAGCCAGTTATTGACCTGTACTATTTTTCCGGCCCTTGTAGAGCCATGTCCTACAACGGGGAGGAGGGATGAAAAGATCACATGTACATTATACAGTTTTAGCTTTGTTCCCAGAGCTCGAAAATCATTTGTGATCTTTTGAAAAGTATGCCTAGCGGTGTCATTGGTACCTACATGAATCAACATAAGGTGGGGAGGGTGATGGGGCTTTAGGAGCCTGCTGAGCCTCTGAGTGATATGGTGTATTTTTGCCCCCGGGAGGCAGCATGTTTCTCGAGCCATCCCATCCGGTCTGGAAATGATGGCTTCCGTTCCTCTAAGGAGGGAGTCACCTACTACCAAGACCTGTTTCCTTTGAGGATTGACAGGGTCCCTTTTGTGCAAGACAGTGTGTATGTCCCCTGAAGAGTGTTCCTGTTGAAGTGAATCATGTAGGTGTAAAGTGTTGTCCTCCTCCTCAACATCCCCAGTGCATTCATCAATGACAATCCATTGAGATACATCCGAGAGCCCATTACTCTCCCAAGGATGTTCCTGTTGCTCCTGGTCTATGATTGGGGATGGAGCATTTGCATGATTACATAAGTGTGACTGTGGTGATGCACTGTCCCTGTCAGGGCTATCCCCTGCGCATTGATCCAGGATGGTCCACTGAGTGGTATCTAAGAAACTGTGGTCCTCCACAAGATGTGTTTCCTGATTGTATGTTAATGATGTAAGAATTTCAAATCTGTTGTGTAAATGCAGCTGAGCAGAGGAGTTCTGTGGAGGCTGCCTGGTCCTGCGTCTCCTTCTATGGGTGACCTCCTTCCAAGCCTGAGGGTTGTCTACCTTTGAGTTGATCTCCCCATAAGGTTCCTGATCATGGTCTTGGTGGTGTTGGTGTGATGCAGGCTGCTGATCTACAGCAGCGTGTTGTGCAGTGTCCAAGAAGAGCTCGAGTGCCTGAATGTCCTTAAGGGTCTTAATACGGTGCTCGAGCTGTTGGATCCTCTGCTCCATCAGAGTCATCTGTTTGCATTTGGAGCAGATGTAGTTGTCTAGTTTTTGTGTGAAAAAGCGGAACATGCGACAGCTGGTGCATGTGATGGGAATGTTTTGCTTTTGTTGCATCTCTTGGTGAGCGTGGTGGCCAAGTGGGATCTTTGTACAGTTAAGTAATATGCACGCACTTTATGTGCAGACTGCAACAAACCACGTCTTTGTGTATTTGTTTATGTTGCTTTGTTTCCTGTATGTACTGCAAAGGATAGTTAGTAAAGGTGCAAATAAAGCTTTCCCAGAAACTCAATTAACAGGGGACAATGCCTGCTGTCAATCAACTTAAGTACCTGGCTCTCTTTCAACACAACAGTCACACAACAGTTAGACTTTGACCACAGGAGCCAAGCCCAAACTCAGTTTAAAATCTTAGCCAAATCTTAGCCAAATCCTACCTGAAGCCAGGGAGCAAAAATGTCCTCCTGCTTCCTCTGCTTCTGCGAGAACCAACTGCCCTTCTGGGATCAGGCTCTGGCAGAAACTCACACTGGCAAATAAAGCTTTCCCAGAAACTCAATTAACAGGGGACAATGCCTGCTGTCAATCAACTTAAGTACCTGGCTCTCTTTCAACACAACAGTCACACAACAGTTAGACTTTGACCACAGGAGCCAAGCCCAAACTCAGTTTAAAATCTTAGCCAAATCTTAGCCAAATCCTACCTGAAGCCAGGGAGCAAAAATGTCCTCCTGCTTCCTCTGCTTCTGCGAGAACCAACTACTACCGCAAGTTCATTCCAGACTTTGCCCGCTGGTCTGACGCAATCACCAGCTGCATCCGTGGGAAACAGCCTTTCCGCTGGACAGATCAAGCAGAGAAAGGTTTCCATCAACTAAAGAAATTATTCACGTCCCAGCCAATCCTTCAGCATCCAGATCCTGAAACCCCTTTTGTCGTGCAGGCGGACGCCTCCGATGTGGCGATTGGGGCTGTACTCCTACAACCAGTGGGAGATCATCTCCATCCTTGTGCCTTTTATTCCCGTCAATTGACTGCACCAGAGAGAAATTACACTATTTGGGAAAAAGAACTTTTGGCCATAAAGGCAGCCTTTGAAACTTGGAGACATTGGTTAGAAGGGGCCAAATATCCCATTGAAGTCCATACTGATCATCGGAATCTAGAGCATCTAAGAACTGCCCGCAAGCTAAATCAGAGGCAACAACGCTGGGCTTTATTCTTTGAACGTTTTAACTTCCAAATTCATTATGTAACCCCAGCCCAGACCAAGCAAGCAGATGCCCTGTCACGGAAACCGGAATACGCTGCAGGGCGCAAGGAGACCTTTGAGTCCCAGCTGCTACAACCCGAGAACTTTGCCACGCTCACAGTGGGAAACACCAAATCCACTCCCATTGAATCAACTCCCTCTACTCCAGGGCCCCTTTGTGCTCAGGAAATCAGGGCTAGTCAGCAAGCAGATGCTTGGGCACAAGACCAACTTCGCCAAGGGCTACGTTTTCCCTTTTCGCTCAAGGATGGGCTACTTTGCTATAGAAATCATGTTTACATCCCCCCAGGACCGGGCAGGGAAAAAGCACTTCGTCTGTGTCATGACTGCAAGCCAGCAGGGCATTTCGGACTATTCAAAACCATGCATTTGATCCTAAGAGACTTCTGGTGGCCCAAGATCCGCAAGGATGTGGAGAAATATGTCAACACCTGCCCAGTATGCCAGCGCTCCAAGACAAGAAGGGAAAGACCCTCAGGGCTTCTGCATCCCCTACCTACCCCATCCCACCCATGGGAAATAATCTCTGCGGATTTTATCACTGATCTACCACCTTCCTGCGGATTCACCACGATCCTAGTGGTGGTGGACCTTTTTACCAAGTTAGCCCATTTCATTCCCTGTGATGGCCTTCCCACGGCCAAAGAGACTGCAGATCTATTCCTTCAACATGTTTTCAGATTACATGGATTGCCCAAGAGTTTGGTCACAGACCGTGGGTCCCAATTCACCTCTCGGTTCTGGAAAGCACTACAAAAACTATTGGGCATAGACTCCCGCTTATCTTCGGCTCACCATTCCCAAACGGATGGGCAAACTGAGCGCACCAATGCCACTTTGGAACAATACCTTCGCTGTTATGTGAACTACCAGCAGGACAATTGGGTTTCCCTGTTACCGCTGTCAGAGTTTGCCTACAACAATGGGGTCCAGGCTTCAACTAAAGAAACCCCGTTCTTTGCAAACTACGGCTTCCATCCACGTTTCTTTCCTCCTGTCATTGAAACCTCAGAAGTTCCCGCAGCAGAGGACTGGCTGCAGGAACTCACAGCGGTGCAACAACTTTTGCTCCAGCAACTGGACCAAGCCAAGGAGGACTATAAACGCCACGCTGACAAACATCGCCAGCCGGGCCCCGAAATCAAGGTAGGAGACCGGGTTCTTCTGTCCACTCGCTTTTTGCCCTCCCATCGCCCTTGCCGGAAATTAGATGCCCGTTTCATTGGGCCCTACCCAGTGGTGGCGCAACTTAACCCCGTGACTTTCAAACTCCAACTTCCGCGCTCTATGCGCATTCATCCAGTGTTTCATCGCTCTCTGCTCCTTCCGGCGGAAGGTGTGCGCCCTGATGCAGACCGGCCGGCCCCCACTCCTGTTTTGGTGGATGGGGAGGAGGAATTCGAGGTTCAGGACATTTTGGATTCTCGCTTTCACCGCCGCCGCCTACAATATCTCATTGACTGGGTGGGTTTTGGCCCCGAGGAACGTTCTTGGGAAGACGCTTCCACAGTCCATGCCCCCGATTTAACCCGCCGCTTCCATCTGACCTATCCCGCCAAGCCGCGGCCTCGCGCCTCGGGGAGAGAGTCCCAGTTTGAGAGGGGGCTTGAGGAGGGGGATAGTGTGATGACTCATGGGCCATGTAGTCCCGTTCCTAGTGCTGTTGTGAATGATGAAGAGGAAAACTTGGGTTTTCCACCATTTCAGCCAGAAAAGGAACTATCCCAGCCAGAAATTGAGCCTTTGCACCTGCAGGAGGCTTGTCTTCCAGAAATCTGCCAAACAAGCCCTGAGTCGAGTTCTCCCCCTTTTTCGCGCCGTAATTATTATCTCCAGCAAAAAGGAGTGCAACAAGCTAATCGCAGGAGTTTGAGAATTGCAGCAAAGCATTCAGATGATTAAGCCTGCTGCCATGAGAAATTTTAGGGAGTCATACATCTGGACACAGAGATTGACTTTCGTTTCTGATTCCCCAGAGAAGTGTTCTCTGGTGGGAAAACGAGGCCTATTTAGGTTCCTTGCTCCCGAAGGAATCTTGCGGAGTCAATTCGTCAGCTACCGGAGCAGCGTGTGTGGACAGCTACTCCTGCTTTCAAGCCTTGTTCCTGTTCCAAGCCTTCGTTCTCAGCCTTGTTTTCTCCCCGGATCTTGCCTTGTTTTCCGGACCTCGCCAAGTAATTACCACGGATCTTGTTCGTGCTCCTCGTTTCCTTGTTGCCTTGAATCAAGCTTTGTGTGCCAAGAATCAAGTTATTTCCTAGCCTTGCTCAAGTTCATGGACTAAAGGACCTTGTCATCTCCCCTCACTTGCTTGGCAAGTGAGTGTTTCGGTTATTGGATTACAACTTTGGACCTTAATATTTCATATTGGACATTGCTTTTTTGGACTAATTTTGACCTTTCCTGAAAGGTCTACTTCTGGACTATTTCCTATACTTGTTTTTATTAACTTTATATATTTCCTTAATAAAGATATTAGATAGATTCTGGCCTCTGTGTATGGTTATTGGTGCTCTGCAGCCTGGGTCGTGACACACGGGCAGGGTTTTCGCTGCATGTTCATGGCACTCGCTATAACCCGTAAAGTCAGGTGAGGAAGTGACGTGGTGGCTCCACTGCATTGGGAACTATAATCTGTTTGTGGAGGCCGGAGGGAGGCTGTCTTTGTGAGCAGACACTTGTGCCACATACACACAAACAGATTTTCAATTTTATTATCTGTATAGATAGATAGATAGATAGATAGATAGATAGATAGATAGATAGATAGATAGATAGATAGATAGATAGAGGAAGAAGATATGCACAATATAAAGGTACAACTTGTCTCTATCCTGAATAAATGTCCGTATTCATATAGGTTTTAAATGGGAGACTTCAATCTCCTCAAAATAAACACAATACAGTAGAGTCTCATTTATCCAAGCCTTGCTTATCCAAGCCTCTGGATTATCCAAGCCATTTTTGTAGTCAATGTTTTCAATATATCGTGATATTTTGGTGCTAAATTCATAAATACAGTAATTACAACATAACATTACTGCGTATTGAACTACTTTTTCTGTCAAATTGGTTGTATAACATGATGTTTTGGTGCTTAATTTGTAAAATCATAACCTAATTTGATGTTTAATAGGCTTTTCCTTAATCCCTCCTTATTATCCAAGATATTCACTTATCCAAGCTTCTGCTGGCCCGTTTAGCTTGGATAAGTGAGACTCTACTGTAGTCCAATAATACAATTCTTTATTGATTAGTCACTTTTGACCATATCAAAACATGAAAAACATACAATTCGTACACACTTACATACAATAAAACCATGTAAAGATACAAAACATCCCGACCTGCGGCCTAATAACCCGCTCCTAGACAAATACAGAGTAAAAAGGTTAAAATTAGTAATTTCCTAAGGTAAGGTTTGAACGAGGACAGGGGTAAGTAAAACAAGTGTCTTGTCCATAGAAAATTTTAAGTTTGGATTTTGTTAATGGCAATAATGTATCAGCTCTCAGCTGCCATCTTCTCACGAATGGCCAGCGCTTTTTGCGTAAAAGGGGTCAGTTTTCAAGTGGGGTTTTTATCTGAACCCTGTAGAAGGATGTACAATTCCTCCTTATTCTCTGAGTGAGTCTGATTCTCCAGCAGAGGGTCTAAATAGAGAGATCGAATCCTGGTGTAGTAGGGGCATTTTAAGAAAAAATGTTCAGAGTCCTCCACTTCTGCATCTCCCTCACGACACCCACAGGTTCTCTTCGTATAGGGGATATTCTGATCTCTACCTAGCTTGGAGAATAGTCCAATATATGATGATTTAAAAGTCACTTCTACATATCCTGAAGGACCATCTGTGGCATCTGAGTTTGTAGTGGTGTCAGAGATTGTGGTGGTGTCACATCCGAGTTTGTGGTGGTGTTCTGCACGGTGACCAGGGCACAACAAGGTATCCCAGGTGTATTCCTTGTTTCGGTGTTTGGAACACCTTCTTCAGGTGATTGATTCTTCTCAGTGCCTTTAAATATAACTTAGTGTTCCAGTATGGGATAAGTTTCTGGCACTATACTTCCATGTGTAAAAAAGAACAACAACATACATAAAATAGATATGCTACTGTAGTAACATTAAATCAATGCATAACCTTATACACAATAATCACAGTAATGTTCTCTTGACTTACATTTCATTAGGCAATCACTGGCTTTGCTGCAGGATATTCTATAACGAACAATTGCTCATAATCCTCGTAGTCCTTAAATACATGTTGCAAGTAGCAAGTGAAATCGAGTTTGCCGTTCAGGGCCTGTCTGCCAAGTGTGGTCCAGATCTGACCTCAGCTGGGTTCACTGCTTTCTGGCTGCAGGTGAACTATAACTCCCAAAACCAAGGCCCATTCCCACTGACCCCTGCAGTATCTTCAGTTGGTCAAGGGGCTTCTTTGTGGCAAGTTTAGTTGAAGTCGGTTGTTGGTGGGGGTCACGGTATCAGTGAAGGTACCGCAAATCCCATCATCCGTGGCAAGTGTGGTCCAGATCCATCATTAGTTGAGTTGGCAGTGCTGTCTGGGTGATGGTCAAGTACAACTCCTATAAATTATGGTGTAAATTCTCCCCAAACATCTTGTTCCTCTGTTTGTGCCATAGGAAAGGGTTGAGGGAGAGGCAGTGGGCGGGGTCATGCAAAGTAAGGAACCCTGGGATGTCCATTCTGGAGGAGAAACAGAACATCTAGGGTGAAATGGTCCCCACACGAAAGCCTTCCTTCCCTTGGGTGGGGGGCAGGATGGTGTCTGTGGGGGACACGGGCAGGGTCTGGGCTGCGTGTTCGTGGCACTCGCTGTAACCTGCGTGTCAGTGGGGGAGGGCCGGGGTGTCTCCTGCTCAGTGGGAACTAGAGCTCTTTCTGGAGGCCGGAGGGAGGCTGTCTGTGTAAGTGGATACCTCAGCTACATATACACTCACACATTTCCCCCTTTTAGTACCTGTATAGATCTCTCTCTCTCTCTCTCTCTCTCTCTCTCTCTCTCTCTTTGGGGGGGAGGGGCTGGGCGTAATGGAGGGCTCCCAAGGCAGGCCTCAGCCATCCTCCCTGTTGACACCTCTCCTTAATTCTGGCCAATTGGCTCTCTGGTCTGTGGAGGTCCTTTGGGGCCCTGGTCCTGCCGTCTTTCTTTCTTTTTTTCCTTCGGGGCTACAGGCCACCCCTCCCCTCCCAATATTTCTGTATTTATCGTGTCAGAAGCGAACCGAGGGTACAAGTGGTCATGTATTTAAAAACACAAAGTAAACAAAACCTTGGCCTTCTACTAAATGTCCTTTGACCAGAACCTGGCCCCTGGGAGTGAGTGCCTCTGGAGTGGCTGTGAGAAGGCCCTCCCTTGTGCATGTGGTGGGGCTCAGGCCGCATTGGAGTCCGTGGCCGGTGGTTTTCTCTCCTCCACATTCGCATGTCATGGACTCCACTATGAGGCCCCATTTCTGAAGGTTGGCTCTGCGTCTCATGGTGCCAGAGCGCAGTCTGTTCAGTGCCTTCTGAGTCTCTCCGTCTTGTGTGTGCCCAGGGGGAGTCTCCCATTCGGTATCAGCCATGGTTTTAGCCTGCCACTTTTGGACTCTTGCTTGCTGAGGTGTTCCTGCGAGTATCTCTGTAGATCTTAGGAAGCTATTTCTTCATTTAAGGCATACTGACTGATATCTGGCAGGTGCAGAAGTGGAGGACTCAGAACACTTTTTCTTAAAATGCTCCTATTACAACAGGATTCGATCTTTCTATTTAGAGCAGGGGTCCCCAAACTAAGGCCCGGGGGCCGAATGCGGCCCTCCAAGGTCATTTACCTGGCCCCCGCCCTCAGTTTTATAATATACTAGCTGTGCCCGGCCACGCGTTGCTGTGGCGAAGAATGGTGGTATGGGAAATAAAGTATTGAGGAATTGGTGGTAGTTAAGGTAAAGGGTAAACGTTTTCCCCTGACGTTAAGTCCAGTCATGTCTGATTCTGGGGGTTGGTGCTCATCTCCATTTCTAAGCCGAAGAGCCGGCATTGTCCGTAGACTCCTCCAAGGTCATGTGGGATGACTACATGGAGCGGCGTTACCTTCCCACCGGAGCAGTACCTATTGATGCACTCACATTTACATGTTTTTGAACTTCTGGGTTGGCAGAAGCTGGGGCTAACAGTGGGGGCTCTGTCAGTTCCCCCAATTCAAACCTGCGGCCTTTCGGTCCAGAAGTTCAGCAGCTCAGCGCTTTAACATGCTGTGCCATCAGGGGACATTATTTCCTAAAGGTTGTGAATATACAATATTTCTGATTGGTTTTTTTTTGTCTGTTGGAGGCAAGTATGAATGCTGCAATTAGGAAAAATGATTAGGATGTAATGGCCTTGCAGATTTAAAGCCTAGCTGTTTCCTCCCTGAGTGATTTTTTTGTTGGGAGGTGTTAGCTGGCCCTGATTGTTTCCTGTCTGGAATTACCTTGTTTTCAGAGTGGTGTTGTTTGCGATATTTTATATGCTTCTACTGTCTGTGGCCCTGAGAAAACAGAGGATTGGCCAGACTTTGATGATGGGAATCCTTTGTTGGGAGGTGTTAGCTGGCCCTGATTGTTTTCTGTGTGGAATTCCCCTATTTTCAGAGTGTTGTTCTTTATTTAGTGTTCTGATTTTAGAGATTGTATTGTTCTGTTTTATTATACCACATTAATTTTTATATATTCTGATTTTAGTGTTTTTGAATACTTGGAGCCAGATTGTATTCATTTTCACGGTTGACCGTAACACAATAATAATAATAATAATAATAATAATAATAATAATAATAATAGTAAGGATAGTAATGATAGTAATAATAATGACTTTGGTAATACATAGTGCTTCACTGCCTTCTCAGCTTCCTTTCTGGAAGAATCCTTTCTTGGGAGGTGTTAGCTGGCCCTGATTGTTTCCTTTGTGGAATTTCCAATTTCCTTGCTTTATTTACTTTCTTTATTTCTTTATTTCTTTATTACTGTCCTGGTTTTAGAGATTATATTGTTCTGCATTATTCTATCCTAGAAATTATTTCATATCAAAGTAGAATCTCACTTATCCAACATTCGATTATACAATGTTCTGGATTATCCAACACAGTCTGCCTTTTCATAATCAATGTTTTTGTAGTCAATGTTTCAAATTCATTGTGATATTTTACTGGTAAATTTGTAAATACAGTACAGTAGAGTCTCACTTATCCAACATAAGTGGGCTGGCAAAATGTTGGATAACCGAATATGTTGGATAATAAGGAGGCATTAAGGAAAAGCCTATTAAATATCAAATTAGGTTATGATTTTACAAATGAAACACCAAAACATCATGTTAGACAACAAATTTGGCAGAAAAAGTAGTTCAATACGCAGTAATGCTATGTAGTAATTACTGTATTTATGAATTTAGCAATATATCATGATATATTGAAAACATTGACTACAAAAATGCGTTGGATAATCCAGAACGTTGGATAAGCGAGTGTTGGATAAGTGAGACTCTACTGTAATTACTACATAGCATTACTGCGCATGGAACTACCTTTTCTGTCAAATTTGTTGTATAATATGATGTTTTGATGCTTAATTTGTATAACGATTACCTAATTTGATGTTTAATCAGCTTTTCCTGAATCCCTTCTTATTATCCAATATATTTACTTATCCTGCCGGCCTGATTATGTTGGATAAGTGAGAGTCTACTGTATATTGATCATCTTATATTATCTGCTTAGAACTGGATTATATGAGGCCCCTTCTTCACAGTTGTATAAAATGCACACTGAAGTGGATTATATGGCAGTGTGGAGTCAAGATAATCCAGTGCAAAGCAGATAATATAAGATTATAAATGGGTTATATAGCTGTGTGGAAGGGCCTTGAGTCTACACTGCCATATAATCCAGTGCAAATTAGATAATCTGTGGAAGAAGCCTAAGTGAGGCCTAAATTTGCCTGTCCCCTAACTGAAACCTGGCTGTCCCTTGGCTGGTTGCTAGGCAACCAAGTGGGCAGAGATTAGCCCTCTAAACTGGCAGCAATTGGATAAAAACAATTATTGCTCTCCCTCTAATTAGGACTTTATTTTTCTTTTCTTTTTGTTGTATCAACCTAGAGGCGTGGATGATGGGTTGTATTGTCAAATTTCGAGGTTGGGGGGCCTGTAGTTTTGTTGTTTTGTCCACTGCCCTGATGCCATCACTCTTTTATATATATAGATTTTTATATCAGTTTTAATAATATAATATATTTCATATACATATAATATTGATTAAAATATTATAATGTTATACAATATAATACTAATAATAATACCATATAATAATATTAATTATATGTTATATATTACATATAGTATTACAGTATAGTGGTATAGTTCAATATAGTAATGTATAATGCTAATATTGTGCTATGCTAATAATATAATATATTGTATGTACATACAGCTGCTCTGAATCCCCTTCAGGGTAAGAAGGGTGGGATATAAATGTAGTAAATAAATGTAGTAAGTAAATAATTAATTTTAGACTTAGGCTCACCCAAATTCTGAAATGACTTGAAGGCACACAACAACAACAACAACAACAACAACAACAACAACAACAACAACAACAATCCTAATTAACTTGACTATCTCATTGGCCAGTAGCAGGCCCACACTTTCCATTGAAATCCTGATCGGTTTATGTTGGTTAAGATTGTTTTCATTTTTAAATATTGTATTGTTCTTTCATTGTTGTTGTTGTTTTGCACTACAAATAAGACATGTGCAGTGTGCATAGGAATTTGTTCGTATTTTTTTTCAAATGATAATTCGGCCCCTCCATAGTCTGAAGGATTGTAGACCGGCCCTTTGCTTTAAAAGTTTGAGGACCCCTGATTTAGAGCCTCTGCTGGAGAACCATACTCATTTAGAGAATAAGGAGAAACTGCACATCCTTCTACAGGGTTCAGATAAAAACTCTATTTTAAAACTGACCCTTTTTACACAAAAAGCGCTGGCCATCCGTGAGAAGATGGAATCAGACAGCTGTGATATTATTGCCAATAACAAAATCCAAATTTAGAATTTACTATGGACAAGCCACTAGTTTTACTTACCCTTGCTCCCGCTTAAAGCTTACCTTAATTTTAATTTTAATCTTTTTATTCTGTATTTGCACAACTACCTAGGAGTGGGTTGGTAGGCTAGTAGGCCCGGATGCTTTTTTTTTACATGGTTTTACTGCATGTATGGGTAAGTGTGTACATTTTGTATGTTTCACATGTTTTGATATGGTCAAAATTGACTAATCAATAAAGAGTTGTTGTTGTTGTTGTTGACTGATATCTGAACAGAGGATGGGCCAGAGATGTCACTGCCTTGGTCCTTTCATTATTGGCTGCTACTTCCCAGCAGATGTTTATTTATTTCGTGCACATCAAACAAGTCCAAAAGTGATAAAATAACGGAATCACTAACAGATAGTTTTAGACCAAAAGCGAGCAACAGCGACTGCATTGTCGATAGCTTTAAACAACTTCTTCTCCATACATGAGGCAGGGCATTGTGGGCAAGCATACGTATGCGGAGTTGTTTGTTCTGCTCCACAGTCACACAAGGGGGAGGATTCCTCCAGGTAGTACCACCTTGCCAGGTTGTCTTTTGATCTGCCCACTCCGCTTCTGAGTCTGTTCAGGGACTTCCAAGATGCCCATTCTTGGTTTGGCCCTGGAGGAAGGAAGACCCTCGTGGGGGGCCATCCAGTTGGGATTGCCTGGGTTAGCTGCCCAGAGGGACACCCTTGCTGTTGCTGGAGGAACATCGAGAGGAGTGGTGGTTCTCATGAAGCCCTTCCTTGACTTGCGTCTACTGGGAGGAGGCTGATAGTCATGCAGAGGGTGGCTTTCACAATGTTCGACCTTATTTCTCTCACCATTAGCAGCAACTTCCCGTCGCACGTCAGGAGGGGCAATGCCAGCTAACTTGTAGAGTTTATCATCAGGTGTAGGTTTAAGGCCTCCTGTGATGATTCTGCATGTTTCGTTCAGTGCTATGTCCACCTGCTTCGCATGGCCAGACTTGTGCCAGACAGGACAGGCGTACTCAGCAGTTGAGAAAGACAAGGCCAGGGCTGATGTTCTTATTAATTGTGGGTCTGCTCCCCATGCACTGTCAGTAAGTTTCCGCAGGATGTTGTTGCGTGCAGCTACTTTGTGCTTGGTGTTCATGCAGTGTTTCCTATATGTTAGTGTTCGATCTAAGGTGACACCAAGGTATTTAGGATGGAAACAGTGTCTGAGTTCTTGGCCTTCCCAAGTAACTTTCAGTCTCCTGTTGGCTTCACGGTTACGTAGGTGGAAAGCACACACTTGTGTCTTGGCAGGATTAGGCTTCAGGTGGTTCTCTTTTTAGTAGCTGGAGAGATCTTTCAAGGCAGTAGTGAGTTGGCTTTCAACTGTTTCAAAATCTTTCGCTTGTGTTGTTAGGCCCAGGTCATCAGCATATATAAAACTCTTTGTGAGTGGTGGTAGTGGCTGATTGTTCCTGAAGATGTTAAATAATGTCGGTGCAAGAATGCTGCCTTGGGGCAAACCATTCTGTTGCCTCCTCCATCTACTTTTCTGGCCCTGAAACTCCGAGCTGGGGCAAGGGAAAGGCCTGTGCAATACAGCTAAGAGGGCAGGGCTGATGGCAAAGCAGATGATAAGTTAAGGCTGGAAGGGCCAATCAGATTAGTACAGTACAAATCCAGGGCAGGGACAATAGTAAAGTGCAAGGGCCGAGAATTAAGTTATGGCTAGAGAGATCCAGTCATTTAGTGAACTGAATCAATCAAAGGCACATTGGAACAAACAAGATTTTAGGTCTTTACAAAAAGTGGGCAGGGTGGGTGCAAGTCCCAGGAATGTGGGCTGGGCAGGAGAGGGTTCAAAGGTCTTTCCGCATGGAAACCCCTTTTCTCTCCTTCCTTCCTTCCCTCCCTCTCAGGCTGCCCTACTCCCTCCTCTCTCTTCTCCTCCTCCTCCTACTCCTTTGGGCTGGGATCACAGGGGTGGGAGGGCCAGAAGCTTCCTTGAGGAAACAAGGCTGCAATTGAGGGAGGGCAAGCTCATGCTTCACCACTGGCAGATGCGCTGAGGGAGAAGCACCCGGCTCCTCCTCCTTGTCAATCTCAACGTGGCTTTGAATTAGCCAGTTAGGAATGCAGGTCCTTGTTAGTTTGGAAGATTCATTTGGGAAATGTGGCCGGAGTGACCCTTTGAGATGCTGTGGAAGCAGAGTCGGGAGTCCCTGTGGCATGAGAGATAATGACGTAATCAATAAAGAAATCCTTGTTCCTTTGAGCATTTAGCACAATGCTGGTAATTCACGGAAACCCATGATCCAGAATATGTTACACCCTTGAATGTTGGAAGGAGTTCTGCCTGCCTTGTGTTCCTTTAACCACGTTTGGATTTGACCCAATGAAATTAGTGTGGTCCTCCAATATGGGAAAAGGGTTCAGTTCCTTCCTTCCGTGATTCCTTCCTTCTCTTATCCTCTCCTTCTGTGTTTCCTCCCTTCCTTCCACCTTTCCTTTCTTCTTTCCTTTTTCGCTTTGTTTACCTTGAGCCAGAGGTATGCGGCTTCATGTCTAACCTTTTGCTTCTTCTTTCTTGACCAGGACATGAGAGTTCTCTGGAGCCACCCCTGCCGTGATGGGAAACGAACCAGCTTCTAGTAGATATTAAGGAATTTGGAAACCAAAGTGCAGTAAGGAAACCAGTCCCCTAGGAAAAAGGATTCCTCTCAAGGGTCTGATCTTGCTGAATTCCTACATTCACTTTGGATTATAGAGTAGAACCATAGAGTCGGAAGAGACTGCGTGAGGCACCCAGTCCAGGCCTCTGCCGTGCAGGAAAAGCGCAAAGTACCCCTGACAGATGAGCATCTAGCGTCTGTTTAAAAGATTCCAAAGGAGCCTCCACTACATTTTGAGGCAGAGAGTTCCACTGCTGAACAACTCGTACAGTCAGGAAGTTCTTAATGTTCAGGAGGAATCTACTTTCCTGTAATTTGAACCCAGTGCTGTGAGTAACCAGAAAGGGAAAAACAAGAGTCAAGTGTCCATATTGCAATTAAATGTACATAACACGACATGGAGGAGAAAGCATATAAATGTATCGAATGTGGAAAGAGCTTTAGTCAGCATGGAAAGCTGAAGAGACATCAAAGGACTCACACTGGGGAGAAACCCTATAACTGCCTGGAGTGTGGACAGAGCTTCACTGAGAATGGACACTTACAAAGACATCAAAGGACTCACACTGGGGAGAAACCCTATAACTGCCTGGAGTGTGGAAAAAGCTTTGCTCATAATTCAACCCTCCATGCACATCAAAGGACTCACACTGGGGAGAAACCCTATATATGCCTGGAGTGTGGACAGAGATTTCCTCAGAATGGAGGCTTACAAATACATCAAAGGACTCACAGTGGGGAGAAACCCTTTAAATGCCTGGAGTGTGGACAGAGCTTTTCTGCTAGTTCAACTCTACGTAAACATCAAAGGACACACACTGGGGAGAAACCCTATAACTGCCTGGAGTGTGAACAGAGCTTTGCTGATAGTTCAGCTCTACGTCAACATCAAAGTACTCACACTGGGGGGAAACCCTATAAATGCCTGGAGTGTGGACATACCTTCAGTCATAGTGGATATCTACGTAAAAGGACTCACACTGGGGAGAAAACTTATATGTGCCTGGAGTGTGGACAGAGCTTTGTTCATAGTTCAAGCCTACGTAAACATCAAAGGACTCACACTGGGGAGAAACCCTTTAAATGCCTGGAGTGTGGACAGAGCTTCGCTGATAGTTCAACTCTACGTAAACATCAAAGGACTCACACTGGGGAGAAACCCTATACATGCCGGGAGTGTGGAAAGAGCTTTACTTGTAGTTCAGGTCTACGTTTACATCAAAGAACTCACACTGGGGGGGAACCATAGAAATGCATGGAGTATGGACACAGCTTTTCACAGAATAACATTATGCATAGACATCATAGAATTCAGCCTGGAGAGAATGGTGTTAATTGACACCAGAGTGTCATTCTAACAAGTAGAAATGCAACTCTTGGAAATTTTGGAAATGCAAGCTCAAAGTTGGGACATTTCATCACATGTGGTGAATTGTAGAAAGATTGAACTAAAAATACAGTGTTCCCTCACTAATCCCCGGGTTTGGGTTCCAGAACCACCCGCAATAAGTGAAAATCCGCAAAGTAGGGATGCTATATATTTCTACATTATTTTAGTAGTTATACACTATTTTAAGTCTTTATCAAGAAATCATGTGTTGATAAATCGCCTCCTTCTCCTCTTGTTGCCGCTTGGGCTCCTTTTCTCTCCCTTTGGCTTCTCCTTCCTCCCTTCCTTAGGCTGTACATTGTAATTTTTTTATTATTTATAGTAGTCTTTTAGAGTTCATTGAAAAACTGCAAAACAGCGAATCCGCAAAGAGCGAAGTAGTGAGAGAACTCTGTATGTTCCATTCTGGAAGTAATTATATTATCTAAATGGAGTAGAATAATGAGAGATAAAAATTAACAGAATGAGGCCTTTAGGCATTTATCCCTGTCTGTTTGTTAGTTCAGTTGTGTGTCTATGAAGGTAACTGTTTCGCGGGTCTGTTTGTTTCTGATTTAGTTTTGTATCTCATGTAGTAGTTAGTTTCATGTGTAGTTGAAGCATTATATACAATTTCTGCCTTTTTTGTAATGTTGCTTTTAATCTCTCTTTTTTATTTTATTTTTTTTTGCCACAAAGAGGAGGGGGATTTATAAGGGACAAAACTGCTGAAACTGTCAACTTGTTTTGTTCTGAACCCAAAGGTTTCCTGTTCTTTGGATGCCGAGTGTTCAGGGAAGAGTGAGGTCTGTGAGATCAGTGAGTAGAAAATAAGACACAATTTAGATAATCGTTTGTGACACAACAACAACCCTTGTAGTAGTCAGTGGGATATTCTGTTTGCCTTCTTTAATGTCAAATAAGATATTGTGCTCAGATATAAAGATTTATAAAGGAAACACCACAATGGATATAAAACAATGGGAAGCGCGGGCAGCAGATTATGTGTGCTCACCACACCTCACACAGATAGGACCACGTGTGCTATAAACATGGAAGATGTGATACATTCACACAAGATACAGGAATGGGATGTGTTTGTGTTACTCCTGCTCAGCTAATGTTATGGTCTGATGGAAATATAATAGAACCCGATAAACAAACATTCGGTTGAAATGTAAATGTAACATAACTTTTGTTCAAGATGATGAAACTGGGAATTTGGTGTAAGTGGTGGAGAATGGAGACAGTGAAATAGACTTGAAGTTTAAAAAGTTATCCATAACTATAAGATAAGGAATTAATTGGGAAAAATTAAATATACTAGTAAAAACAAATCAGCAGGTGAAGAAACATTTGGAGAGTTATGAGGAAAGAAGTAAGAAAGGTTTTGTTAGGATCCAAGAGGTTGGTGGAGAACGTCAGAGCGTGGCCGCAGAAGGAAGCAGCCCGACAGAACGTCACTGGTGTGATGAAATCAACGGATATTCACCCAAAGCGGCAGCAGCATGTTTACATCTATTGATGCACCCAATAGTAAGGTGAGGGCTACAAGGAGTGACTGATCGATTTTCTGTATTTGAAAACAAATTGCAATACTTAGAAACGCAATTGTGAACTGTGGTGTATGTTGACTCTATTGAGAGGGTTGATGGGCCAAAGTGCCTGCATTTCTATTCTATTTCTATTCTATTTCTGATTGCTTTTAATTATGCATTATTAAGGTCTCTGCTTCAACTTATTCTATTAAAGATGCAACCTGCCTTCTTCCAGAGGAGAGGCAAGTGTCCGTATGTCGCCACTATGTTTCCGGAACATCTTGTGGTCGGCCGATGTGGTTAATGTGGTTAAGCTACTTACTGGAACATAAGTGAACAACATGTTTTTCTACAAATGTTGTTTATGATAAAGGAAGCACGCTTGCAACACTCTGTACTGTTCCAAAGAAATGAGGAACATGAGGATATATTGAGCTTCA
This sequence comes from Anolis carolinensis, assembly GCF_035594765.1. Taxonomy (NCBI): domain Eukaryota; kingdom Metazoa; phylum Chordata; class Lepidosauria; order Squamata; family Anolidae; genus Anolis; species Anolis carolinensis. Next base: position 5,260,886 of record NW_026943828.1, on the reverse strand, counting down.
TTTCAAATGTTCTTCATGGCGGTCACCTTTGATTTGTCCATCCGTCTATACTGCAGTATAATAAAGGTACTTGTTTTAAACTCTGTTGGGCTCAGATTGGATCCATAGCGCTTCGGCAAAGTTCCCGGTATTTAAATCTATGTGAGCGGTTCGCTTTTCCGCTAAATATAACTATATTAAACTGATTATATACATAGAATTGACACTGAATCAGACATGTGATACAATAAAGTAGTATTGATGTATCAAGGGCGTGTGTTTGTGTGGGTGCTTGTGAAGAAAGAAGAAACGGGCCTCAAAAGAAAACGGAGTTCACGCAAAGCGTGACATGGGACGGACGTGGGCGGTGAAGAGTGAGGCTTGTCAGCTCCAACGGGATGGGAGGAAGGGGCTGCCGCAGAAAGGCCGGGGGAGATGGCCTGAGGAGACGGAGTGGCCGCTGGAAGGCCGGAGCTAGCCTCTTGCCCCCCGGGGCTGGTGTGACCCACTTGGTTGTGGGTGGGGGGAGCTGCATTCAAGGCAGTGTGAGATCCTGCCCCCTCTCCTCCTTCGGAGCCTGCTTCTTCCCCCAAAATGCCTGCGAGTTGGTCCTCTCTCTCTCCTTCCTCCAGGCTGGTGCAGGCAGAAGCTACAGAGAGTAAGGGATTTAGAGCAAATTGTAAGGCTTGTCAGCTCCAACTGTGTTGGTGTGGGTTAGTCTTCTTTGAAAGAGAGCCCAGGCACACAAGGGCTGGAGATACCATACGGCTTTAATGTTCAGAATACAAGAGTCTGCTCCACTGCCCGTGTATATAGGCCTAGCTACAGTATCATCAGGAGCCTCCGGTGGCTCAGTGTGCTAAAGCGCTGAGCGGCTGAACTTGCAGACCGAAAGGTCCCAGGTTCAAATCCAGGGAGCGGAGTGAGCATCCGCTGTTAGCTCCAGCTTCTGCCAACCTAGCAGTTCGAAAACATGCAAATGTGAGTAGATCAATAGGTACCGCTCCGGCGGGAAAGTAGCAGCGTTCCATGAAGTCATGCCGGCCACATGACCTTGGAGGTATCTACAGACAATGCCGGCTCTTCAGCTTAGAAATGGAGATGAGCACCAACCCCCAGAGTCGGACACAACTGGACTTAACGTCTGGGGAAACCTTGACCTTTACCGTACCATCAATCACTCTAGAGTCCCTTTCCCCCCACCTCAGGGCAATTGGGTTTTATGGCTGGTTCATGTGTCCTGTCCTCCCTTTTGGCCCATGGCCATGTGCTCTCCGTCAGTGCTCTGTGTCCGGAGATGGCATGAGATGGGGATCATGGCATCAGATTCTGATGAGCTGAGTTGAGTTCATTTGAGTCAAGTTGGGTTCACTTGACTTGAGTTGGGTTCCATTGAGTTGTCCAAGATTTGAGTTGTATTCATTTGGGTTCCATTGAGTTGAGCACTCCTTAATAATTAATTAAATAATAATTAAAATACCATTATAAGCCAGCCAAGCTTTGGAAGGCGCGCACGTTACATGTAATATTTCTAATAATATTGCAGTATAGTACAACATAAGAATAGATAATGCTGATATTGTGCTATGCTAATAATATATTGTACTGTATGTACATATCATTTGTAAGCCGCCTGGCTTGCTCTGTTTAAAGGCCTCCACCATTGATGGGTCTCCACCATCACTGGACCTACACCATGTCTGAGTCTCCACCAATTCCCACTGGAGCATCGAAGCACATCAACATACATGGGAGTCACTCTAGACCAGGGGTCCTCAAACTTTTAAAGCAGAGGGCCGGTCCACAATCCTTCAGACTGGAGGGGGCCGAATTATCATTTGGAGGAAAAAAAAACGAACAAATTCCTATGCACACTGCACGTCTTATTTGTAGTGCAAAACAACGTATCTAAACATGAAAACAATTGTAACCAACATAAACCTATCAGGATTTCAATGGGAAGTGTGGGCCTGCTTCTGGCCAATGAGATAGTCAAGTTAATTAGGATTGTTGTTGTGTGCCTTCAAGTCATTTCAGACTTTGGGCAAGCCTAAGTCTAAAATTATGTATTTATTCATTTACTACATTTATTTATTACATTTATATCCTGCCCTTCTCACCCCGAAGGGGACTCAGAGCAGCTGTATGTACATACAATATATTATATTATTAGCATAGAACAATATTAGCATTATATATTACTATATTGAACTATACCACTATACTGTAATATTATATGTAATATATATCATATAATTAATATTATTATATGGTATTATTAGTATTATATTGTATAACATTATAATATTATTATCAATATTATATGTATATACAATATATTATATTATTTAAAATGATATAAAAATATTATATTATAAAACTGAATATATATTATAAATTATAAATTATCATTTATATCATAAATGATCTTGGAGGGCTGCATCCGGCCCCTGGGCCTTAGTTTGGGGACCCCTGCTCTAGACCGTGCCCTGACTTACAAAAAGCACTGCTTGAATATCAAGCAAAAAGTGGTGCTGGAAAGAATATCATATGAAAGCTGACTGACACAACCTGGGGATCACAACGAGACACAGTGAAGACCTCGGCCCTTGCACTCTGCTACTCTGCTCCTGAATACGCGTGCCCAGTGTGGAACACATCTCACCGTACTAAAACAGGGGATGTGGCCCTTGGTGAGACATGCCGCATTATCACAGGATATCTACCCCCAACACCACTGGAGAAGTTATACTGTTTAGCCAGTACTGCACCACCTGACATCCGTCGGGAAGTAGCAGCCAGCAATGAAAGGACCGAGGCAGTGACATCTCTGGCCCATCCTCTGTTTGGATATCAGTCAGTACGCCAACACTTTAAATCAAGAAAGAGCTTTCTAAAATCTACAGAGATTCTCACAGGAACACCTCAGCAAGCGAGAATCCAAAAGTGGCAGGGCAGAACCCATAACCTCAGTCCATGGCTGATACCAGATGAGGGACTCCCTCCTGGGCACGTAGAAGACGCTGAACAGATTGCGTTCTGGCACCACGAGATCCAGAGCTGATCTTAAGAAATGGGGCTAGGAAGTGGAGTCCGCGACATGCGAGTGTGGAGAAGAGCCAACCACAGACCCCTTACTACAATGCAGCCACAAGCACATTGGGGGGTGCAAGGCTCACTTCCAAAAAAGGCACAAGAGTGGCTTCTCAAACAGGCAGGGGGGAAATCTCTCTTTCAAGATCCCAACCACTGCCACCATTAAATGTGGGACACCCTGCCCACAGCTCTTTCCATTTAGGCCAAGGGAATCTTCCTCTTAATATCCCACGCCTTTTCAAGATGGGATCTCTCAAATCCCACTATGGCAGGGGGCCATCCTTCTTTCAGGATCCCAGCCACTGCCAGCTAGAAACCCTTGAGTCTGTGCTGTGCGTGTATGAGAGGATGTGACACGGAGGGGAAGGATGAGAGACAAATCTTCCGCTGACTCTAAGTAGAGCAATTCACCACTCAGGAGCACTGTCTTTATTACAAACAAAGAATTATTTATTTATGGTTTCTTTAGTCCAAAAAGCGTAACTGGTTGCAAAGGTTTACTTCTTCCGTTTCATTTGTACATAATATAGATAATATCTTTCATTCTGTAACATCAACCACTTGACTGGAACTTTGTCTCAACAGTATTCCTTTTCCTCAGCTCTATCTCACTGGAAACTTAAACCTAACTGACTTCAGACATCTTCTTTCAAGCTCACTGGCTAGAGAACTTCACTAACTCACTCTTTTTAAAACATTCCCTCCTTTTTCATCCAGCTAGCTCCGCCCCTTTCGTGCTAGCTTCGAAATAGTTGCATTTCTACGTTACCATGGTGACACATAGCCAATCAGCAGTAGCCAACTCCTGCCCACCTTGACCACTGAATCAACATTACATAACATAGACAAAAATCCCCAATAAAATAGGGCTTTCCGTTACAGGGGACCTTCTCACAGCGACACCAGAGGCACTCCAAGCGGCCACCTTCTAGTCAAAGGAAATCTAGTATCATGCCAAGTTTTAACTTTGTGTTATTTTATTTTCCGTGTCAGGAGCAGCTTGAGTCGCTTCTGGGGAGAGTGCGGATGAGCTCCCTCTATCAGCTCCAGCTCCATGCGGGGAAATGAGAGAAGCCTCCCACAAGGATGGTGAAACGTCAAAACATCCGGGCAACGTCCCCTGGGCAACGTCCTTGCAGACGGCCAATTCTCTCACTCCAGAAGCAACTCAGGTTGCTCCTGACACGAAAAAACAAAAACTTTGTGTTATTAAAATACATTATAAGAGTACTCTCAATTAGTTTCTGACATGATAGATCAAATCAAATCACTGGGCTTCCACCGTTACTGAGGCTCAACCAACTCAGATGCTCCACCATCCTGTGCTTTCCAAATTTTATCTTCTATTTTTAAAGGTTATTAACTTAAAATCTGCATGAACCAAATCTTCCAACCTTCCCATTTGTGTGAACATGTTTGTACGATTTCCCAGTAAAGCGACCAGACGTGGTCTCTGAAAGCCTCATTCATCTAACAGACCTCACTCTTCCCTGAACACTCGGCATCAAAAGAATAGCAATCCTTTGGGTTCAGAACAAAACAAGCTGACGACCAAACTTGGAACACAGAACGTGGGAGTTGTAGTTCACCCTTCATCCAGAGAGCATTCGGAAGCCCACCAATGACGGATGTGGACCAAACTTAGCACACAGAACCCTGATGACCAACAGAACACACTGGAGGGGTTTGCGGGATAGACAAGGCAGTGAAAAAGAATCGATGGTGATCAAAGCAGTGAATACATGTTGTATAAAGCATAATAGGAACAATAATGTCTGAATCAAGACAATTGAATCCAAACCCATGTCATCAACACAGAGGAAGGAAATGATGTTCAAAGGCGCCCTAGATTAAACATTAAACCCCATTTTGGGCTAAAACCAGGTCTACCCACCCCTCCAGTTTCAGCCGTTTTGACCCTTATAAATCCCGTTCTTTTTTGCAAATAAAAAATAAAAAAGAGATTAAAAGCAAGAATACAAAAAGGCAGAAATTGTATATAATGTTTCAACTACATGAAACTAACTACTACATGAGATACAAACTAAATCAGAAACACGCACATTAACGAAACAATTACCTCCATAGACACACAACTGAACTAGAAAACAGAAAGGGATTTGTGCCTAAAGGCCTCATTCTATCTGTTAATTTTTATCTCTCATTATTCTACTCCCTTTAGATAATATAATATAACCACACTTCTATTTCCAATATCACTCTTCCAATGAATAAATATTACAACTGACATCTGCCCATGTTGTTGTCAGCTTGTTTGTTTTGGCTAATTTGCAGGTCTTCATAAGCCATTCTTTTTTGCTTTGGAATAAAACATTCCTTCCATCCCTGTGTGGTGTTTCCTCACTTACCGCGGGGATTACGATCCACAAAGTAGGAACACTATTTTAATTTTAATATTTATACAGTACATTATTTTATTTACCCCATTGCTGCTGCTTCTCCTCCTCCTCAGGGCTGCCCCCTTGTGGCTCTGGTTGCCTCTGCCAGGGAAAGAACGACGCTCTGTGAGGGAGCGAAGGAGGGTGGGCGGCAGTGGTGGCAGAAGGGCCTGGAAGAGGCGGCCACACTCCTCTCCTGCCACCGCTCCAGACGGCCGTGCCGCGAGACGTGGAGGACTCGGAAGAGGAGGGGACTTGTCCTCTTCCTCCTCCTCCTCCTCTCCTTCGAGAGTCAGGCTGCCGAGGGAGAAGAGGAAGAGGATCGCTAGGAACAAGCAGCGGGGCACCCTCCAAGCCTGGCTCGTCCCTCAGCCGCGTGCCCTCTCTCCCTCCCTCCCTCCCTCCCTCACTCATGGAGCGACGTTCTTTCAGCCACATGGCAAGGCCAAAGCAAGGAGGCAGCCCTGAGGAGGAGAAGCAGCAGCAGAGGGCTAAATAAATAAATAAATTTCCTGCGAAACAGGGAGTCCGCAATAAGCGAACCACAAAGTGGCGGGGTAACACTGTATAGTCAATTCATATTTTAGTATCTCACAGTAACTATCCATGTTTTCATTCGAAATTAATCATCCAACATTCTCAACATATAAAACTATAGTTTCCTATAGTCTTAATTACTTCCAGAATGGAAGGCATTTTAGTTCGATCTTTCGACAAAACATCACATGTGATGAAATGTCACAACTTTGAGCTTGCATTTCCAAAATTTGCAAGTCTTGCTTTTGACACTCTGGTGTCAATTAACAACATTCTCTCCAGGGTGAACTCTATGATGTCTATGTATAATGTTATTCCGTGAAAAGCTCTGTCCACACACCATGCATTTCTACGGTTTCACGCCATGTGAGTCCTATGATGTGAACGTAGACCTGAACTACGAGCGAAGCTCTGTCCACACTCCAGACATTTATAGGGTTTCTCCCCTGTGTGGGTCCTTTGATGTGAACTTAGGTTTCCACTTTGAGCGAAGCTCTGTCCACACTCCAGGCATTTATAGGGTTTCTCCCCTGTGTGGGTCCTTTGATGTGAACTTAGGTTTCCACTTTGAGTGAAGCTCTGTCCACACTCCAGACATTTATAGGGTTTCTCCCCTGTGTGGGTCCTTTGATGTGAACTTAGGTTTCCACTTTGAGCGAAGCTCTGTCCACACTCCAGGCATTTATAGGGTTTCTCCCCAGTGTGAGTCCTTTGATGTGAACGTAACTCTGAATTGTGAGTGAAGCTCAGTCCACACTCCAGGCATCTAAAGGGTTTCTCCCCAGTGTGAGTTCTTTGATGTGAATGTAAAGTTGCAATCTGAGCGAAGCTCAGTCCACACTCCAGGCATCTAAAGGGTTTCTCCCCAGTGTGAGTTCTTTGATGTGAATGTAAAGTTGCAATCTGAGCGAAGCTCTGTCCACACTCCAGGCATTCATAGGGTTTCTCCCCAGTGTGAGTCCTTTGATGGGAACGTAAGGTTCCCTTCTGTGTAAAACTCTGTCCACACTCCAAGCAGTTATAGGGTTTCTCCCCTGTGTGAGTCTTTTGATGTGAAACTAGATTTCCCCTACGAGCGAAGCTCTGTCCACACTCCAAGCATTTATAGGGTTTCTCCCCAGTGTGAGTCCTTTGATGGGAACGTAGTCCTGAACTATGAGCAAAGCTCTGTCCACACTCCAGGCAGTTATAGGGTTTCCCCCCAGTGTGAGTCCTTTGATGTCTACGTAGAGTTGAACAATCACTGAAGCTCTGTCCACACTCCAAGCATTCATAGGGCTTCTCCCCAGTGTGAGTCCTTTGATGTAAACGTAGCCCTGAACTATGAGCAAAGCTCTTTCCACACTCCAGACAGTTATTGGGTTTCTCCCCAGTGTGAGTCCTATGATGTGAACGTAGACCTTAACTACGAGCGAAGCTCTGTTCACACTCCAGGCATTTATAGGGTTTCTCCCCTGTGTGGGTCCTTTGATGTGAACTTAGGTTTCCACTTTGAGCGAAGCTCTGTCCACACTCCAGGCATTTATAGGGTTTCTCCCCAGTGTGAGTCCTTTGATGTGAACGTAAGTCTGAACTGTGAGTGCAGCTCTGTCCACACTCCAGGCATTTATAGGGTTTCTCCCCAGTGTGAGTCCTTTGATGGGAACGTAGTCCTGAACTATGAGCAAAGCTCTGTCCACACTCCAGGCAGTTATAGGGTTTCTCCCCAGTGTGAGTCCTTTGATGGGAACGTAGGCCTGAACTATCAGCGAAGCTCTGTCCACACTCCAGGCAGTTATAGGGTTTCTCCCCAGTGTGAATCCTTTGATGTGTCTTCAGCTTTCCATGCTGACTAAAGCTCTTTCCACAATCGATACATTTATATGCTTTCTCCTCCATGTCAGCAGTGTTATGTACATTTAATTCCAATAAGAACACTTGATTCTTGTTTTTCCCTTTCTGATTACTCACAGCAGTGGGTTCAAATTACAGGAAAGTAGATTCCAGCTAAACATTAAGAACTTCCTGACTGTTAGAGCTGTTCAGCGGTGGAACTCTCTGCCTCAAAATGTAGTGGAGGTTCCTCTGGAATCTTTTAAACAGAGGCCAGATGCTCATCTGTCAGGGGTACTTTGGCTTTTCCTGCACGGCACTGGGTGCCTCATGCAGTCTCTTCCGACTCTATGGTTCTACTCTATAATCCAAAGAGAATGTAGGAATTCTGCAGAATCAGCCCCTTGAGAGGAATCCTTTTTCCTAGAGGACTGGTTTCCTTACTACACTTTGGTTTCCAAATGCCTTAATATCGACTAGAAGCTGGTTTGTTTCCCATCACGGCAGGGGTGGCTCCAGAGAACTTTCATGTCCTGGTCAAGAAAAAGAAGCCAAAGGTTAGACATGAAGCCGCATACCTCTGGCTCAAGGTAAACAAAGCGAAAAAGGAAAGAAGAAAGGAAAGATGGAAGGAAGGGAGGAAACACAGAAGGACAGGATAAGAGAAGGAAGGAATCACGGAAGGAGGGAACTGAACCCTTTTCCAATATTGGAGGGCCACACCCATTTCATTGGGTCAACCCAAACGTGGTTAAAGGAACAGAAGGCAGGCAGGCAGGCAGGCAGAACTCCTTCCATTATTCAAGGGTGTAACATATTCTGGATCATGGGTTTCCGTGAATTACCAGGATTGTGCTAAATGCTCAAAGGAACAAGGATTTCTTTATTGGTTGTGCCGTTATCTCCCCTGCCACAGGGACTCCCCACTCTGCTTCCTCAGCATCTCAAAGGGTCACTCCGGCCACATTTCCCAAATGAATCTTCCAAGCTAACAAGGACCTGCATTCCTAACTGGCTAATTCAAAGCCACGTTGAGATTGACAAGGAGGAGGAGCCGGGTGCTTCTCCCTCAGCGCATCCGCCAGTGGTGAAGCATGAGCTTGCCCTCCCTCAACTGCAGCCTTGTTGCCTCAAGGAAGCTTCTGGCCCTCCCACCCCTGTGATCCCGGCCAGAAGGAGGAGGAGGAGGAGAAGAGAGAGGAGGGAACAGGGCAACCTGAGAGGGAAGGAAGAAAGGAAAGAAACGGGGTTTTCATGCAGAAAGACCTTTGAACCCTCTCCTGCCCAGCCCACATTCCAGCACCCACCCTGCCCACTTTTTGTAAAGACCTAAAATCATGTTTGTTTCAATGTGCCTTTGATTGATTCAGTTCATTAAATGAATGGATCTCTCTAGCCATAACTTAATTCTCGGCCCTTGCACTTTACTATTGTCCCTGCCCTGGATTTGTACTGTACTAATCTGATTGGCCCTTCCAGCCTTAATTTATCATCTGCTTTGCCATCAGCCCTGCCCTCTTAGCTGTATTGCACAGGCCTTTCCCTTGCCCCAGCTCGGAGTTTCAGGGCCAGAAAAGTCGATGGAGGAGGCAACAGAATGGTTTGCCCCAAGGCAGCATTCTTGCACCGACCTTATTTAACATGTTCACGAACGATCAGCCACTACCACCACTCACAAAGAGTGCTGATGACCTCCAGCTACTACAAAGAGAACCACCTGAAGCCTAACCACCTGAAGCTTTCCACCTACGTAACCATGAAGCCAACAGGATACTGAAAGAACTCGAACACTGTTTCCATCCTAAATATCTTGGTGACACCTCAGATCGAACACTAACATATAGGAAACACTGCATGAACACCAAGCGCAAAGTAGCTGCACGCAACAACATCATGTGGAAAAGTAAGTACTGGCAGCGCATGGGGTGCAGACCCACAAGTAATAAGAACATCAGCCCTGGGCTTGTCTTTCTCAACTGCTGAGTGAGCCTGTCCTGTCTGGAACAAGTCTGCCCATGCGAAGCAGGTGGACATAGCACTGAACGAAACATGCAGAATCATCACAGGAGGCCTTAAACCAGGGGTCCTCAAACTTTTTAAGTGGAGGGCCAGTTCATGGTCCCTCAGATTGTTGAGGGGCCGAATTATCATTTGGAGGAAAAAAAAAAAACAAATTCCTATGCACACTGAACATATCTTATTTGTAGTGCAAACCCCACCTAACAACATTTATTTATTGATTTATTTGCTACATTTATACCCCCACCCTCTCTCAACTCAAAGGAGACTCAGAGTGGCTTACAAGTTGTATGTACATACAATATATTATTATTATTATTTGTGTCAGGAGCAACCGGAGTTGCTTCTGGAGTGAGAGAATTGGCCGTCTGCAAGGACGTTGCCCAGGGGACGCCCGGATGTTTTTGATGTTTTTACCATCCTTGTGGGAGGCTTCTCTCATGTCCCCGTATGGAGCTAGAGCTGAAAGAGGGAGCTCATCCACACTCTCCCCGGGTGGGATTCGAACCTGGCAGCCTTCAGGTCAGCAACCCAACTTTCAAGTCACGAGGCTTTTATCCCCTAGGCCACCGGAGGCTCCTATATATTATATTATTAGCATAGTACAATATTAGCATTATATATGAATATATTGTACTATACCAATATACCATAATATTAGTAATATTACATTTAATATATAATATATAATTAATATTATTATATTATACAATATTATTATATTGTATTATTATTATTATTAGCCGCCCTGAGTCCCCTATTGGGTGAGAAGGGCGGGGGTAGAAATACTGTAATAAATAAATAAATATTATATTGTATTACATTATAATATTATTATCAAGATTATATGTATGCACAATATATTATATTATTACCATAGCACAATATTAGTAAATGAAAGAACAATACAATATTTAAAAATAAAAACAGTTTTAACCAACATACTGAAAACCTTTCAGGATTTCAATAGGAGGTTTGCCTGCTTCTGGGCAAAGTTAAGTAGGAATGTTGTTGTTGTGTGCCTTCAAGTCATTTCAGACTTTGGGCGAGCCTAAGTCTAAAACTGAGGGCAGGGGCCGGGTAAATGACCTTGGAGGGGCGCATCCGGCCCCCGGGCCTTAGTTTGGGGACCCCTGCAGTAGAGTCTCCCTTATCCAAGCTAAACGGGCCGGCAGAACGTTGGATAAGCAAATATGTTGGATAATAAGGAGGGGTTAAGGAAAAGCCTATTAAACATCAAATTAGGTTATGATTTTTCAAATGAAGCACCAAAACATCACGTTATACAACAAACTTGACAGAAAAAGTAGTTCAATACGAAATAATGCTATGTAGTAATTACTGTACAGTAGAGTCTTGCTTATCCAATGTTCTGGATTATCCAACACATTTTTGTAGTCAATGTTTTCAATACATCATGATATTTTGGTGCTAAATTCCTAAATACAGTAATTACAACATAACATGACTGCCCAGAGGACACCCGAGGGGGGTCGGGGAGGAGGCGGGAGGGACCGGGTTGTGGTGCAGATGGTTAAGAGCCAGACGCAAGAGATCCCTGCTGAGCGAAAGAAAGAAAGGCCGAGGGTTCGAAGCCCATGTCGGATCCACCTCCCTTGTCCTTGACCATCATCCAGAGAGCACTGTCGACCCAACCAAGGATGGATCCGGATCAAACGTGTCGCTGATGATGGGACTTGCAGTACCTTCACTGACACTGTGACCCACACTGAGAATGGACTGATGCCAGACTTGGCCCAGAGAAGCCCCTTGACCAACAGAAGATACGGCAGGGGTCATTGGGAATGGACCTTGGTTCTGGGAGTTGTAGTTCACCCACATTCAGAGAAACTGTGACCCCCTCCGACAATGGACTGGGACCAGACTTGGCCCAGAGAAGCCCCTTGACCAACAGAAGATACGGCAGGGGTCACTGGGACTGGACCTTGGTTCTGGGAGTTATAGTTCACCCACATTCAGAGAAACTGTGACCCCCATGGACAATGGACTGGGACCAGACTTGACCCAGAGAAGCCCCTTGACCAACAGAAGATACGGCAGGGGTCACTGGGAATGGGCCTTGGTTTAGGGAGTTATAGTCCACCCACATTCAGAGAAACTGTGACCCCCATGGACAATGGACTGGGACCAGACTTGGCCCAGAGAAGCCCCTTGACCAACAGAAGACACTGCAGGGGTCACTGGGAATGGGCCTTGGTTCTGGGAGTTATAGTTCACCCACATTCAGAGAAACTGTGACCCCCATGGACAATGGACTGGGACCAGACTTGGCCCAGAGAAGCCCCTTGACCAACAGAAGGTACTGCAGGGGTCACTGGAAATGGGCCTTGGTTTTGGGAGTCATAGTCCACCCACATTCAGAGAAACTGTGACCCCCTCCGACAATGGACTGGGACCAGACTTGGCCCAGAGAAGCCCCTTGACCAACAGAAGACACTGCAGGGGTCACTGGGAATGGGCCTTGGTTCTGGGAGTTGTAGTTCACCCACATTCAGAGAAACTGTGACCCCCATGGACAATGGACTGGGACCAGACTTGGCCCAGAGAAGCCCCTTGACCAACAGAAGACACTGCAGGGGTCACTGGGAATGGGCCTTGGTTCTGGGAGTTGTAGTTCACCCACATTCAGAGAAGCTGTGACCCCCATGGACAATGGACTGGGACCAGACTTGGCCCAGAGAAGCCCCTTGACCAACAGAAGATATGGCAGGGGTCACTGGGAATGGGCCTTGGTTCTGGGAGTTGTAGTTCACCCACATTCAGAGAAGCTGTGACCCCCTCCGACAATGGACTGGGACCAGACCTGGCCCAGAGAAGCCCCTTGACCAACAGAAGACACTGCAGGGGTCACTGGGAATGGGCCTTGGTTCTGGGAGTTATAGTTTACCCACATTCAGAGAAACTGTGACCCCCTCCGACAATGGACTGGGACCAGACTTGGCCCAGAGAAGCCCCTTGACCAACAGAAGACACTGCAGGGGTCACTGGGAATGGGCCTTGGTTCTGGAAGTTATAGTTCACCCACATTCAGAGAAACTGTGACCCCCATGGACAATGGACTGGGACCAGACTTGGCCCAGAGAAGCCCCTTGACCAACAGAAGACACTGCAGGGGTCACTGGGAATGGGCCTTGGTTCTGGAAGTTATAGTTTACCCACATTCAGAGAAGCTGTGACCCCCATGGACAATGGACTGGGACCAGACTTGGCCCAGAGAAGCCCCTTGACCAACAGAAGACACTGCAGGGGTCACTGGGAATGGACCTTGGTTCTGGGAGTTATAGTTTACCCACATTCAGAGAAACTGTGACCCCCATGGACAATGGACTGGGACCAGACTTGGCCCAGAGAAGCCCCTTGACCAACAGAAGACACTGCAGGGGTCACTGGGAATGGGCCTTGGTTCTGGGAGTTATAGTTCATCCACATTCAGAGAAACTGTGACCCCCATGGACAATGGACTGGGACCAGACTTGGCCCAGAGAAGCCCCTTGACCAACAGAAGACACTGCAGGGGTCACTGGGAATGGGCCTTGGTTCTGGGAGTTATAGTTCATCCACATTCAGAGAAACTGTGACCCCCATGGACAATGGACTGGGACCAGACTTGGCCCAGATAAGCCCCTTGACCAACAGAAGACACTGCAGGGGTCACTGGGAATGGGCCTTGGTTCTGGGAGTTATAGTTCACCCACATTCAGAGAAACTGTGACCCCCATGGACAATGGACTGGGACCAGACTTGGCCCAGAGAAGCCCCTTGACCAACAGAAGATATGGCAGGGGTCACTGGGAATGGGCCTTGGTTTTGGGAGTCATAGTCCACCCACATTCAGAGAAACTGTGACCCCCTCCGACAAGGGACCGGGAGTAGACTTGGCACAGAGAAGCCCCTTGACCAACTGAAGGTACTATAGGGATTTAGGGGAATGGACCTTGGTTCTGGGAGTTATAGTTCACCCACATTCAGAGAAGCTGTGACCCCCATGGACAATGGACTGGGACCAGACTTGGCCCAGAGAAGCCCCTTGACCAACAGAAGACACTGCAGGGGTCACTGGGAATGGGCCTTGGTTCTGGGAGTTATAGTTCATCCACATTCAGAGAAACTGTGACCCCCATGGACAATGGACTGGGACCAGACTTGGCCCAGAGAAGCCCCTTGACCAACAGAAGACACTGCAGGGGTCACTGGGAATGGGCCTTGGTTCTGGGAGTTATAGTTCACCCACATTCAGAGAAGCTGTGACCCCCATGGACAATGGACTGGGACCAGACTTGGCCCAGAGAAGCCCCTTGACCAACAGAAGACACTGCAGGGGTCACTGGGAATGGGCCTTGGTTCTGGGAGTTATAGTTCACCCACATTCAGAGAAACTGTGACCCCCATGGACAATGGACTGGGACCAGACTTGGCCCAGAGAAGCCCCTTGACCAACTGAAGGTACTATAGGGATTTAGGGGAATGGACCTTGGTTCTGGGAGTTATAGTTCACCCACATTCAGAGAAACTGTGACCCCCATGGGCAATGGACTGGGACCAGACTTGGCCCAGAGAAGCCCCTTGACCAACAGAAGACACGGCAGGGGTCTTAAAATCCCCTAAACAACAGAGCAGATGGACAATGTAAACACAACGGGATAAACAGATGAAGAGAAACCACTGGAGCAGACCTTCAGGCCCGTGAGGCGCCCCGTGGAGACCCGTCTGGGGAGGAGGGCATCCTGGGAGTTGGAGTCCTCCCTCCCTCCGCCAGCCGAGGACGGGCCTTGCCGACAGTCCCGCCGCAAACCGGGCCCCTCCGCCTCCCCCCCGGGCACCCCAGGCCAGCCCCCGTCCCTCCCTCTCCCCACAGACCTCTCTCTCTCTCTCCCTCTCTCTCTCGGCCTCTCCCTTCTCTTCCCTCCGCCGCCTTCCTTCCTTCCCGCCTCAGAAACACAGACCAGGCCTCAGGAGAAGCGAGGCGCCGCCATCTTCCCCCTCGTCTTCCTCCTCCTTCCCCGGAGCCCGCCCTCGCCCCCTCCCATTGGCTGAGCCCGGGACGCCCCGCCCACCGGAGGCCCCCATTGGCTGCGTGCCTCCCAACCCTCCTTTGATGGAAGATGGCGGTGGCCGAGAGAGAAGGCGGCGCCGTGAGGGAGGGAGGGCCGTGTTCTCTGAGGGCGGGCGAACGAGGGCTCCCAGGCCTTGGCCGGTCACCCCGGACCCCGCCAGGCAGGAGGGCGGGAGGGAGGGAGGGAGGGCGCCGAGGGGCCTGCCTGTGTGCCGAGGGAGGGAGGGAGGGAGTGCCGGGCCCGTGGCGGGTAATATAGGAAGACAATCAGAGAAGGAGATGGAAAGAGAGCAATGGGGTCAAAGAAGAATATGACAGAAGAATATAATAATAGGATAGTAATATAGGAAGACAATCAGAGAAGGAGATGGAAAGAGCAATGGGGTCAGAGAATAATAGAATAATAGAATTACAATAATAATAATATAGGAATACAATAAGAGAAGCAGATGGAAATAGATCAATGGGGTCAAAGAAGAATAGAACAGAATAATAGAATTACAATAATAATAATATAATAATATAAAATATATGAATACAATAAGAGAACGAGATGGAAATAGATCAATGGGGTCAAAGAATAATAGAACAGAATAATATAACAATATGATAATAATATAAAATATATTAATACAATAATAGAATGATATGGAAATAGATCAATAGGGTCAAATTGTTGTGACTGCGCCTTCGGGGATTATGGTTGATGGGGATGGAATTCGAAGAGGAAGAAAAAACCCTCGTGATGAGGGTTCACTGGAGGAGTTGCGCAGGAAGCGACTTAGAGAGCTATATGGGGGATCTTCTGAGGAAGATTCAGATGGGGAGATGGATGCTGAGGAACAGGTGGTGGCTGGGGAAGCGGGCACTGAATGGGCACAGCCACCGGAGATGTCTGGGGATTTGGGGTCTATGGATACTTCTGAACCTGGGCTTTCTGCAGGAGCTGATCCCAATTGGGATGCTTGGAGAAGGGAGGATGGTTCTTTAAGTGTTCATGGGGCTAAGTGTGGGCAGGATGATTGGGACTCCGACGAATTGCTAGGTACTCCAGATCCACGAGCTCTAGCTGTGTGGAGCTCAGACTCTGAGTAGATTTGGGACACCTGGTGTTTGGGTGTGACTGTTTGGTCACCCAGGAGGAAGGGGAATAAAATGGGAATGTTTGGCCACTGCACTTTGCGTGTGGCAAGGTGTTGCTGAGGCGCCATTGGGATCTCTGTGTTTCCATGAAGACTGGACTTGGACTATGATTTGAATCTGCTGTTATCACCTAGCTTGGCTCTCGCTGTGTCTTATCGTGGACCTGTTTTGGATGACTGCACCCTCTTCAGACCTTGGATCGGAATTTGACCTTGCTGCTGCCTTCGCCCTGTGATTGATGACTACTATCGGCTTTTGACTCCTGGCTTGCTCTTTGGACACCGCTGTTATCTCCTGACCTGACCTTGGAATCCCAGACGACGTCTTTTCACCATCCTTTTGGAGCCTTCGGCTTTATCCACATTGTGGAAGCAGTCTACTGCATTCTTGGTTTGTTTGTTTGTTTCCTGACCAATTTGGTGTTTTCTTTTGGGAACTGTTCCTTTGAAAACTACAGAGCCGGCTGGCAGGGCTTGGACTCAGAAAGTGCAGTTTGCACTAAGTTTGTTTAACTTTGTTTTTACCTGCTTGTGTTGCTGAATTATATTTTTGTTTGAACTGCTCTTGAAGCACTGATAGTGAAGTGTTTCAAGGTTTTTTCTGTGTTAACATTACTTTTTGGCTTATCTGCTGAATAAACTCTATTTTTGTTCGCTAATTGGCGTCTGACTCTTGACAGATTGCCACACGCCAAACAACAACAACAAAGGGCCAAGTTAACATGGCTGGGCTGGACGCCAGAGTGGCAGCTTTGGAACTGGAATTGGAAGCCTTAAAGAAGGCACAGCAGATCAAAGGACAAGTTATTGTTCCTGAACGTTTTGATGGAGCCAGGGAGAAACTCCCAACCTTTTTGGCTCAAGTGGACCTATACTTTTTGCAAATATCTGACCTCTCGTTTCCTACAGACACTAACAAAGTTGCATTTATTTTGAGTTTACTAACTGGGCCAGCGGGGCGTTGGGCAGTTAATGTAATTAGGGGCAATAGCCCAATTAAGAATAATTTGGTGGACTTTAAGGCAGCTCTTACTGAGACTTTTGGAGATCCTTTACAAAAGGAAAATGCGGGTTGGGCTTTATATCGGTTAAAGCAGGGTAAAGGATCTTTAATTGACTATTTGAATAAGTTTAATTTGCTTAAGCATCAGTTGGACTGGGGAGAACATGCTTTTATGTTGGCATTTACTGCTGGGTTGAATGATGGTTTGCAGGATGAACTGTCTCGTGTGGAACCAGCTCAAAATTGGGATGAGTTGGTAACCAAAGTTTGTAGAATTGAGGCTCGGTTGGAGTTTAGAAAGAAAACTCACAGGACTCCAGTTGTGGAGTATCATGCTAGTGCCCCTGTGAACTCTGGGGAGGAACCCATGCAGCTTGGAGTGCAACGCAAACTGTCCCAAGAGGAAAAAGATCGACGCAGACGATTAAGGCTGTGTTTATACTGTGGAAATGAGGGGCATTTTGCTCATAATTGCTCTTTAAAACCGTCTCAGCTGCCGGGAAAAGGGAAGCCCTAATGCGCCATGAGTCCAGCGCATTAGGGCCTATGATGCAATTGCCTAGAGGGAATAAGCATGTGTTTGTGGCCATACAATTAAGTGTAATGGGTCAGAGACCAGTTAGTACTCAGGCATTTTTGGATTCAGGGGCTACCGTTTCGTACATAGACCAAAGTTTTGCAGAAAGGAATAAGATCTCAATATTGAAGAAAAAAGTCACAGCTTGGGTGGAGGGTGCTGATGGAAGGTTGTTGCATTCCGGGATGGTGGATCAAGAAACAGCGGGTGTAACCTGGCAAGTGCAAGGGCAAAAGGGGACGTTAACTTTTGATGTCACTGCACTACCTAGATATGATGTCATCTTAGGTATGGACTGGTTGACACAGGTCAATCCTCGGGTGGATTGGGCTCGCAAAACTATTAGCTTGGACCCGCCAGTGTGTTTAACTCTAAACAAAGTGGGTGGGGATATGGAAGGTGTTCCATCTTGTTATCGGGACTTCTGGGATGTGTTCTGTCAAAAAGAAGCAGATAAATTACCACCACATAGGCCTTATGATTGTGCAATCAACTTGGTGGAAGGAGCTAAGTTGCCTGCAGGCAGGTTGTATGCGCTCACGGTACCTGAAAGACAGGCTTTAAGGGAGTATTTGGATGAAAACTTGCAGAAGGGTTTCATTAGACCTTCTAACTCGCCTACGGCCGCTCCAGTCTTTTTTGTGGCAAAAAAGACAGGCGACTTGAGACTTGTGTGCGACTACCGTGTGCTAAATAAGTACACTGTTCGGGATAGGTACCCTCTACCTCTAATTCCTGAGTTATTGTCTCGGGTTCAGGGAGCTTCCATCTTCACTAAATTAGATCTGCGCGGGGCTTACAATCTGGTGCGTATAAAGGCTGTGGATGAATGGAAGACCGCGTTTAACACCTGTTATGGCGCTTACGAAAATTTAGTAATGCCATTTGGGTTGTGCAATGCGCCAGCGGTATTCCAACGGTTCATTAATGATGTGTTCCGGGACCTTTTGGACAAATTTATGGTGATTTATTTAGATGATATATTAATTTATTCGAAAAACGTTCGTGAACATGGGGAACATGTGCGTCAGGTTCTGTCTAGGCTCAGGGCAAATGGGTTGTTTGCTAAGGCCTCAAAGTGTGCCTTTCATGTGTCTGAGGTGGAGTTTTTGGGACATGTTATATCTGGGAGGGAGCTAAAAATGGACCCGCGAAAAGTGGACGCTGTCAATACCTGGCAAGAATTAACCTCCAAAAAAGATGTGCAAAGGTTTTTGGGTTTTGCCAATTATTATAGGGAGTTCATTCCCCATTTTGCACAATTGACGGTGCCTTTAACCCAACTCCTGCAAAAGAAGCGTTCATTTGAATGGACTACAGAAGCCAAAGAGGCATTTGTACAACTGAAACGTAGCTTTCAGAATGGGAACATTCTGGTACATCCAAATGTGAACAGACCATTTGTTGTTGAGGCAGATGCTTCTAATTATGCGCTGGGAGCAGTGCTCTCGCAGAAGGACCCGTCCGGTAGATTAAGGCCTTGTGGTTTCTATTCTAGACAACTCACTGCGTTTGAACAAAACTACACAATTTGGGAGAAAGAGTTGCTAGCTATCAAGGTGGCCTTCGAAGTTTGGAGGCATTGGTTGGAGGGGGCTAAACATCAGATAGTGGTCCTGTCTGATCATAAAAACCTGGAGCATTTGCAGACTGCAAGGAAATTGAACCAAAGGCAAATTAGGTGGGCATTGTTCTTTTCCAGGTTTGACTTCAGAGTGCAATTTGTAGAGGGGAAGCAGAACTTGAGGGCTGATGCTTTGTCTAGGAAGCCTGAGTTTAAGACTGCTGAAATATCCTCTGAGAAAACCATTTTACCTGTTTCATTGTTAAATATGGTACAGGACAGGCAGGATCTTCATGACCGGGTGCTGTCCTCTCAAAAAGAGGATAGGTGGACGCAAGAACAGCTGATATTGCTCTCTCAAGATATGAGGACTATACTGCCTAATTTACAAGATGAGGACGGGGTACTATCACGCAATGGGCAGATTTTTGTACCGCCTGGTAAATTACGCTTGGAAATCATCCAAGCATATCATGATGAGCCAACTGCGGGACATTTTGGGAGATTTAAGACTGTACAAGCCATCACTCGTCATTACTGGTGGCCCAAAATGAGGCAGGACATTTTAAAGTACTGTGATAGCTGTGCTATTTGTCAGCAGTGTAAACATCCAGTGGGTCGACCTTATTATCGCCTCTACCCGTCCCTGAAAAGCCCTGGCAGATTATTTCTATGGACTTCATTACTGATTTGCCTAGGGTGGGTGGATATAGGCCTCTTTCGCAACAGGCCTCTTTCGATCTGTTAATTTTTATCTCTCATTATTCTACTCCCTTTAGATAATATAACATAACCACACTTCTATTTCTGATAACACTCTTCCAATTAATATTACAACTGACATTTGCCCATGTTGTTGTCAGTTTGTTCACTTTGGCTAATTTGCAGGTCCTCATAAGCCATTCTTTTTGCGTTGGAATAAAACATTCCTTCCATCCCTGTGTATAGTCAATTCTCACTTTAGTATCTTGCAGTCACTATCCATGTTTTCATTCTAATTGATCATCCAACATTCTCAACATATAAAACTCTAGTTTCATTTAACCTCAATTACGTTCCAGAATGGAATGTATTTTAGTTCAATCTTTCTACAATACACCACATGTGATGAAATGTCCCAACTTTGTTGTGTGTATATTTTTATTTGATTTATGTGGTATATTACATCAAAAGTGGGAGAACATCGTATAGGTAGATAGAAAGGTAGAGTGAATAGCTTACAGAGGACAAAGAAAAGGGAAGAAAAAAGGTGTGTGTGTGTATATATATATACCCACACACACACACACATATAGAATATAAAAATATTTTTAAAAAACAAAAGAAAAAAAGGAAAATGACTATATATATATGTGTGTATATATATACATACACATACATACATACATACATACAGTGAGTTGACTTCCCATCTGTGCTTTGGAGAATGTTCTTTCACTTTCCTGATTTTTCCTGTTTGTTTATTTCAATCCTCCTTTGTTAGTATGTTCTTTATATGTAAGACAGATCTATATCAATTTTTATATCTATATCTGATCTATATCAGTTTTTTCTCATAAATTCTGTAAAGTTTGTCCAGTCCGTTTTATTTTTCCCATCTCTTATATTTTGCGTTAGATTGTCCATTTGTATAATGTCAAGTACTTTTAAAATCCATTCTTCTATTGTTGGAGTTCTCTTTCCTTTCCATACTCTTGCCAGTGCAAGAAAAGTCCCAACTTTGAGCTCGCATTTCCAAAATTTGCAAACGTTGCTTTTGTACATGTTTGAATGACACCCTGGGGTCAATTAACACCATTCTCTCCAGGGTGAATTCCATGATGTTTATGTCTAATGTCATTCCGTGAAAATCTCTGTCCACATTCCAGGCATTTCTACGGTTTCTCCCCAATGTGAGTCCTTTGATGTGAATTTAGGTTTCCCCTCCGAGCAAAGCTCTGTCCACACTCCAGGCATATATAGGGTTTCTCCCCAGTGTGAGTCCTTTGATGTGAACGTAGTCCTGAACTACGAGCAAAGCTCTGTCCACACTCCAGGCAGTTATAGGGTTTCTCCCCAGTGTGAGTCCTTTGATGGGAACGTAGAGCTGAACTATGAGCGAAGCTCTGTCCACACTCCAGGCATTTATAGGGTTTCTCCCCAATGTGAGTCCTTTGATGTGAATTTAGGTTTCCCCTCCAAGCAAAGCTCTGTCCACACTCCAGGCATATATAGGGTTTCTCCCCAGTGTGAGTCCTTTGATGTGAACGTAGTCCTGAACTACAAGCAAAGCTCTGTCCACACTCCAGGCATTCATAGGGTTTCTCCCCAGTGTGAGTCCTTTGATGGGAACGTAAGCATCCCTTCTGAGTAAAGCTCTGTCCACACTCCAGGCAGTGATAGGGTTTCTCCCCAGTGTGAGTCCTTTGATGTCTATGTAAAGTTGAACTGTGAGCGAAGCTCTGTCCACACTCCAGGCAGTTATAGGATTTCTCCCCAGTGTGAGTCCTTTGATGTGAACGTAGTCCTGAACTACGAGCAAAGCTCTGTCCACACTCCAGGCATTCATAGGGTTTCTCCCCAGTGTGAGTCCTTTGATGTGAACGTAAGTCTGAACTGTGAGTGCAGCTCTGTCCACACTCCAGGCATTTAAAGGGTTTCTCCCCAGTGTGAGTTCTTTGATGTGAATGTAAAGTTGAAATCTGAGCGAAGGTCTGTCCACACTCCAGGCATTCATAGGGTTTCTCCCCAGTGTGAGTCCTTTGATGGGAACGTAGAGCTGAACTATGAGCGAAGCTCTGTCCACACTCCAGGCATTCATAGGGTTTCTCCCCAGTGTGAATCCTTTGATGTCTACGTAGAGCTGAACTACGAGCAAAGCTCTGTCCACACTCCAGGCATTCATAGGGTTTCTCCCCAGTGTGAGTCCTTTGATGTGAACGTAGTCCTGAACTACAAGCAAAGCTCTGTCCACACTCCAGGCAGTGATAGGGTTTCTCCCCAGTGTGAGTCCTTTGATGTCTATGTAAAGCTGAACTGTGAGCGAAGCTCTGTCCACACTCCAGGCAGTTATAGGATTTCTCCCCAGTGTGAGTCCTTTGATGTGAACGTAGTCCTGAACTACGAGCAAAGCTCTGTCCACACTCCAGGCATGTATAGGGTTTCTCCCCAGTGTGAGTCCTTTGATGTGAATTTAGGTTTCCCCTCTGAGCAAAGCTCTGTCCACACTCCAGGCATTTATAGGGTTTCTCCCCAGTGTGAGTCCTTTGATGTCTATGTAGATGTGAATTACGAGAGAAGCTCTGTCCACACTCCAGGCATTTATAGGGTTTCTCCCCAGTGTGAGTCCTTTGATGTTTACGTAGAGTTGAACTATCAGCAAAGCTCTGTCCACACTCCAGGCAGTTATAGGGTTTCTCCCCAGTGTGAGTCCTTTGATGTGCCTTCAGCTTTCCATGCTGACTAAAGCTCTTTCCACTTTCGATACATTTATATGCTTTCTTCTCCATGTCAGCAGTGTTATGTATATTTAATTCTAATAAGGACACTTGATTCTCGTTTTTCCCTTTCTGATTACTCACAGCAGTGGGTTCAAATTACAGGAAAGTGGATTCTTCCTGAACATTAAGAACTTCCTGACTGTTAGAGCTGTTCAGCAGTGGAACTCTCTGCCTCAAAATGCAGTGGATGCTCCTTTGGAATCCTTTAAACAGAGACTAGATGCTCATCTGTCAGGGGTACTTTGCGGTTTTCCTGCACGGCAGAGGCCTGGACTGGGTGCCTCATGCAGTCTCTTCCGACTCTATGGTTCTACTCTAGAATCCAAAGTGAATGTAGGGATTCAGCAGGATCAGCCCCTTGAGAGGAATCCTTTTTCCTAGAGGACTGGTTTCCTTACTACACTTGGTTTCCAAAATCCTTAATATCGACTAGAAGCTGGTTCGTTTCCCATCACGGCAGGGGTGGCTCCAGAGAACTCTCACGTCCTGGTCAAAAAAGAAGAAGCAAAAGGTTAGACATGAAGCCGCATATCTCAGGCTCAAGGCAAACAAGGCGAAAAAGGAAAGAAGAAAGGAAAGATGGAAGGGAGGAAACACAGAAGGAGAGGATAAGAGAAGGAAGGAATCACAGAAGGAGGGAACTGAACCTTTTCCCCATATTGGAGGGACACACCCATTTCATTGGGTCAGAATTCCTCCCAACATTCAAGGGTGTAACATATTCTGGATCATGGATTTCTGTGAATTACCAGTATTGTGCTAAATGCTCAAAGGAACAAGGATTTCTTTATTGGTTGTGTCATTATCTCCCCTGCCACAGGGACCCCCAACTCTGCTTCCTCAGCATCTCAAAGGGTCACTCCGGCCACATTTCCCAAATGAATCTTCCAAACTAAGAAGGACCTGCCTTCCCAACTGGCTAATTCACAACCACGTTCACAAATTGAGTCCATGCTGAACTAAGTTCCATTCAGGCACTCATGCATTCCCTCTGTAGACCCCATGATGAGATGCAAAGACAGGCACAGCTCCAGCCACAAAGCCTCCTTCCTGCCGACTCCCTTCACCTTTGCCCACTTCCCCCTTTCCTTCTTTTTCCTCCATCCAGGGGAAATCCGAAGAAAACTGGAGGCCACGGAGAGAAAAGGTCTTCCTTGGATGCCTTTGGGAAGAACCGTCAAGGGCCTGAAAAGTTATCCCTTGATTCTGTACGGCTGAAAACAAAAACGACTGGGAGAAGAATGGGCTTCCGTGGGAACTTCCAAAAGAAAGGGCCTGGTATTCTATCTCCCCAAACTCTGGCACCTGCAAATGGTTAAGACAGATACAGAAGGAAGGTTTCTAATGGTAGCGATGGAACTACAAACAATTACTCAAGTATAAGCCGGCTTTTCAGCATGTTTTTAATGCTGCAAAAGCCCCCCTTGGCTTATACTCGGGTGAGGGAGGGAAGGAGGGAGGCGGGTGTTGCTGAGAGGCAGCTGTCACCGTTTGCAGTCCTTGTCCTTGTGACTGAACGAAAGAGGGTGCCTCCCTGAGGGAACAAGGCTGCACTTGAGTGAGGGCGAAGAGGTCCTCATGCTTCGCTGAAACTGACAAGGAGGATGAGCCGGGCACTTCTTCCTCAGCGCATCCACGGCAGAAAAGCATGAGCTTCCCTCCCTCCACTGCAGCCTTGTTTCCTTCCTCAAGGAAGCTCCTGGCCCTGGACACCCGACCGAAGAGGAGGAGGAGGAGGAGGCAGAGGAGAGAGAGGAGGGAACCTGGCAGCCTGGGAGGGAGGGAGGGAGGGAGGGGAGAAAAGGGGTTTCCATGCGGAAAGGCCTTTGAACTTTCTCCTTACCAGCCCACACATTCCTGGGTCTAGCGCCCACCCTGCCCACTTTTTGTACAGACCTAAAAACATGGCTGTTCCAATGTGCCTTTGATTAATTCAGTTCACTAAATGACTGGATCCCTCTAGCTATAACTTCATTCTCGACTTGCACTTTACTATTGTCCCTGTCCTGGGCTTGTACTATCCTGACTGGCCCTTCCAGCCTTAACTTCTCATCGGCCTCTCGCACTCTGCAATCAGCCCTTCCCTCGCAGCTGTATTGCACAGGCCTTTCCCTTGCCCCAGCTCGGAAACGTCCATTACGCTTGGCTAAATACTGGTTGTTGTATGATGAATTATGTTTTTAATTATGTCCTTTATGATGTGGTATATATATTTTTATTGTGTTATATTTTGACCTTTGTCTGATTGGGCTTGGTCCCCATGTAAGGTGCCCTGCGTCCCTTCAGGGAGATGGTGGCGGGATACAAAAAAAAATGCAGTATAGTAGTAGTAGTTGTTGTTGATGTTATTATTATTGGGGGGGGGGAAGTGTGGTACAATGTGGTGTTATACTTTAAAGCAGGGGTCCTCAAACTTTTTAAGCCGAGGGCCGGTCCACAAACCTTCAAACTGTTGAGGGGCCGGATTTTCATTTTTTTTAAAAATACAAATAAATTCCGATGCACACTGCAATGAGATAGTCAAGTTAATTAGGGTTGTTGTTGTTGTTGTTGTTGTTGTGTGCCTTCAAGTCATTTCAGACTTTGGGTGAGCCTAAGTCTAAAATGTATTTATTTATTATTTATTTATTTACTGCATTTATTTACTACATTTGTATCACACTCTTCTCACCTCAAAGGGGACTCAGAGTGGCTTACAAATTATATGTACATACAATATATTATATTATTAGCATAGCACAATATTAGCATTATATATTACTTTATTGAACTATACCACTATACTGTAATATTATTAGTATGGTCCAGAGAGCGCTGCGATTCACTGTGTCGAATGCCTTTGCAAGGTCAATGAATGCCATGGACAGAGGTTGGTTTTGTTCCCTGCATTTTTCTTGGAGCTGTCGTGCAGTGAAGATCATGTCCACTGTTCCTCTGGAGGGACGGAAGCCATTCTGGGATTCTGGGAGGGTGTCTTCTGAAACAGGGAGAAGGCGGTTTGCAAGGATCCTTGCGAGGATTTTCCCGGTGGAGGTTTGAAGGGAGATGCCGCGATAGTTCCCGCAGTCTGTTCTGTCCCCTTTCTTGAAAAGAGTGATGATGGTGGCATCCTTGAAGTCAGCTGGGATTTTCTCGGTCATCCACACCTTTTCAATGAGCTGGTGGAGTTGTTGTATCAGCTCAGGTCCACCCCCTTTGAAGATTTCAGCAGGAATCCCATCAGGTCCGCTGGCTTTATTGTTTTTTTGTTGGCTGATGGTATTGCTGACTTCTTCCAAACTAGGTAGTGCTGCAAGCTCATCCCTAGTTTGTTGTTGCGGGATTTGTGAGAGGGTCTCTTCGGCCACATTGGAGCTGCAATTCAGCAGGTTCTGGTAGTGCTCTTTCTAACGTAGTGCAATTGATGTTTTGTCCTTCAGAATTTTGGTTCCATCTGATGATGGAAAAAAATCGGGTGCCCTGACAAATTTGTGAACATCCTGCGGCTCCTCCATGATGACATGATGGCAACAGTCTTGGACAGCAACGGCTCCCAAAGTGACCCATTTAAGGTGGAATCAGGTGTCAAGCAGGGGTGTGTTATTGCCCCCACCTTATTTTCCATCTTCATCGCTATGATACTTCACCTTGTTGATGGGAAGCTTCCCACCGGAGTGGAAATCATCTATCGGACAGATGGCAAGCTATTTAACCTCAGCAGACTGAGAGCCAAAACCAAGGCACCACAACATCTGTTACAGAACTCCAATATGCTGATGACAACGTAGTCTGTGCGCATTCAGAAGAAGACCTACAAGCCACTCTCAACACCTTCGCAGAAGCATACGAGAAGCTCGGCCTCTCACTGAACATCGAGAAAACCAAAGTGCTCTTCCAACAGACACCAGCTAATCCCTCTGCAAAGCCAGGAATACAGTGTAACATTAGAAAACGTTGACCATTTCCGCTACCTTGGCAGCCACCTCTCCACAAAAGTCAACATCAACACCGAAATACAACACCGCCTGAGCTCTGCGAGTGCAGCATTTTTCCGTATGAAGCAGAGAGTGTTTGATGACCGGGACATCCGTAGTGATACCAAGGTCCTTGTTTACAAAGCCATTGTCCTCCCAACCCTGCTCTACGCCTGCGAAACGTGGACTGTGTACAGGCGTCACACCAAACTCCTGGAGCATTTCCATCAGCGTTGCCTCAGGAAAATCCTGCAAATCTCTTGGGAAGACAGGTGGACAAATGTCAGCGTGCTTGAGGAAGCAAAGACCACCAGCATTGAAGCGATGCTCCTACGCCATCAACTCCGCTGGACTAAAGGCCACGTTGTCCGAATGCCCAAAGATCACCGTCTCCCAAAGCTGTTACTCTACTCCAAACTCAAGAATGGGAAGCGGAATGTTGGTGGGCAGGAAAAGAGATTTAAAGATGGGCTCAAAGCCAACCTTAAAAACTGTGGCATAGACACGGAGAACTGGGAAGCCCTGGCCCTTGAGCGCTCTAATTGGAGGTCAGCTGTGACCAGCAGTGCTGCGGAGTTCGAAGAGGCACAAATGGAGGGCTCAAGGGAGAAACGTGCCAAGAGGAAGGAGCGTCAAGCTAGCCCCGACCGGGACCGCCTTCCACCTGGAAACCGATGTCCTCACTGCGGGAGAATATGCGGGTCAAGAATCGGTCTCTTCAGCCACATGAGAACACACACCCAAGATGGAAGACAATCGTCCTCGAGCTACGAGGGATCGCCTAAGGCAAGGCAATATTATTAGTAATATTATACGAATGTAATATAGAATATATATTTAATATTATTATATGGTATTATTATTAGTGTTATATTGTATTACATTATAATATTATTATCAATATTATATGTATATACAATATATTATATTATAAAACTGAGGGCGGGGGCCAGGTAAATGAGCTCGGAGGGCCGCATTGGGGACCCTCTCTCTCAGGGTCTGGGGAGACGGGCCCGGTGAGCCCGGGAGGTGTGGGTTCCCTTCCCAGAGGGGCCTGGCCCTCGCCCCCCACCCCCTCCCCCCCCCAGACCCCACGCGAGAAGGAGACACAGAGACCCACCGGCCAGGAAGGCGCGTCCCTTCTTTCTCGGCCGCCATCTTCCTCCCTCTCCGCCCACCGAAGCCCCGCCTGGGCCCGTCCATCACAGCCGGGGAGAGGAATGCAGCCAATGGGGGGCCTCCGGTGGGCGGGGCGTCCCGGGCTCAGCCAATGGGAGGGGGAGGGGGCGGGCTCCGGGAAGGAGGAGGACGAGGAGGAAGATGGCGGCGTCTCGCCTCGCCTGAGGCCTGGTCTGTGTCTGTGAGGCGGGAAGGAAGAGAACGGAGAGGCCGAGAGAGAGAGAGGTCTGTGGGGAGAGGGAGGGAGGGGGGCTCTCCTGGGGTGCCCGGGGGGGAGGCCCAGGGGAGGGGAGGGGGGGCAGGCCCGTCCTCGGCTGGCGGAGGGAGGGAGGACTACAACTCCCAGAATCCCCTTCTCCCAAGACGGGTCTCCACAGGACGCCTCACGGGCCTGAAGGTCTGCTCCAGTGGATATAAATAGACATTTGTTGCTGTTGTTGTTGTTGTTATTAAACCAGGCCTGCGTGCACAGCTGCCCATATGGGGCCTGTCTGCCAAGCCTGGTCCAGGCCTGCTCCCGTTCATCTGTCTCTCCCGTTGTGTTTCTAGGATCCACCTGCTCTGTTGTTTATGGGATTTCAATACGTTCTCAGCCGCATTGGGTCCCGAGAGGGAGAAGAGTGGGACATAAATAGAGATCTATTATTATTATTATTATTACTATTATGAAACCAGGCACATCTGCCCGTGTGGGGCCTGTCTGCCAAGCCCGGTCCAGGCCTGCCCTCCTCCGGGTCCCCTCCTTCCTGGCTGCGGGTGGAGAACTGCCCCTCCCCGGACCCAGGCCCGTTCCCCTCACTCCCCGCAGGGTCTTCAGGCGGCGACGGGGCTTCTCTGGGCCAAGCCTGGTCCCAGGGCCTTCCTTCCTTCCTTCTCGGTGGGGGTCCCGGGGTGACTGGCTGATGCAGGAGAACTCCCACTCCCACCGAGGCCACCAAGGCGTCCTGAGGCCCAGAGGGGAGGGGACGTGGGGAGGGGCCAGAGGGAGAGCCTGAGGGGCCACATCCACCTTCCGGGCCGAGTGGTGCCCGTGCCTGCCTTGGGAGGGGGGAGGAGAGCGGGGGGGGGACATCAAGGGAGAGGACCCGCCTTCTGCACAAGCCCTGGCCCTGCCCTCTCGGGGCTGAACGGGCCCACTTTTCAGTCGTTAAACTGCTGAGCTTCTAAATTTGCTGACCAAAATATTTGCAGGTTCGAATCCAGAAAACAGAGCAAGCTCCCACTATTAGCCCCAGCTTCTGCCAATCTAGCAGTTTGAAAAACATGCCAATGTGAGTAGATCAATAGGTACTGCTTCTGCAGGAAGGTAACAGTGCTCCATGCAGTCATGCTGGCCACATGACCGAGGAGGTGTCTGCGGACAATGCCGGCTCTTTGTCTTAGAAATGGAGATGAGCCCCAACCCCCAGAGTCGGACACGACTGGACTTCATGTCGGGAAACCTTGACCTTTATCTTACTGTGTGTTCTGCACAACTGTGTACTTTTGTGAGCCGCTCCCCTTTGGGAAGATGGTACAAATAAATAATAATAACAATAATAAAACTTTGATCATATACCGCCCTATCTGTCTCCTCAAGGGACTCAGGGCAGTTTCCAACAAGGACACCATACAACAACTTAAAACCATACAACAACAAAACATAATACAATAATGAGCATAAGTACAATAAACAGGCAAATCAATCAATTAACCACAGGCTTGGGAACCAATGACAAGATACTTCACCAGCGGGCCAGGAGACAGTGGTCAAGGGTTCAGCGTTGGGGTGGCCGAATATAAGGTGCCAGGCAGGTCAAGGGCAGCAGTATGGCATGGCCAATAATGTTTAGAAATAAAATTCATATTTATATCAGGGGGTTACTCCGTACATTATACCAATTCTTTTCAGACTTTCCTTTATTTTCTATCAAATACACTCTGGTTTCCATTCTAATTTCTTATCCTCTTCTTCTAGCCCAGTGGTTCTCGACCTGGGGTCCCTCCCCAGATGTTTTTGGTCTTCCAATCCTAGAAATCCTAACAGCTGGTAAACTGAACTGGCTGGGATTTCTGGGAGTTGTAAGCCAAACACACCTGGGGAGGGACCCCGGGTTGAGAACCCCTCTTCTGGCCCTTCCAGTTTTCCTTGCTCCGCTAAACCGTCGACTACGTACCATTTAGTTATATTTATTCTGGCTTTTTATTTCCATTACAGACCACGTTTAAATTTTCATAGGTGACGTTCTAAATTTTAAAAAAGGTAATATTTTCATCTTAATCAATGCTATTCTTCCAAAGCATGATAATTTGAGTTTAGCGTATTCTAAAAATGTTATATTTATTTCCTTTCTTCATTTAATAAAATTATTAGTCTCTACAACTTCTAATTTTTCACTACATTTATTCCCAAATATTTAATTGAGTCTTTAAAACAGGAGGGGAAAATTAATTAAAGACTCATTTTTAAAATTTCCTTTCCTGATAATTAAATATATTTAGAACCCTACCCATTAAACTGACATTTGTCTCCCTGCTATGAAACCACATTGATCTTCATTGATATACTTATATATAAATTCATTCATTCTTTTTGCCTTAATTACTGTTGAAATTTTAGCATCTTGATTTATTAACTCAATGGGTCTATGTGATCCGGGTTCTGTTGGGTCCTTGTTAGGTTTCAAAATTAACATAATCAGAGACTGTTCCCGAGATGGTGGGATCTTCTCTCCTGTTATTATTATATAATTCTTTTAATTTAGGTATTAATATGGTTTTAATTTTTCTATAATATTCCGGTCCCAGCCCATCCATTCCTGGGATCTTCCCGGGTTTTAAATTATCTGTAATTTCTCCAATCTCTTTTTATGAAATTAATTGTTCTATAACTAATTCATCTGTTTTCTGGATCTTTATTGTTTCCAATATTTCTCAATATATTCCTCT
Organism: Anolis carolinensis; assembly: GCF_035594765.1. Lineage (NCBI taxonomy): Eukaryota > Metazoa > Chordata > Lepidosauria > Squamata > Anolidae > Anolis > Anolis carolinensis. The sequence goes on along the minus strand of NW_026943828.1, from coordinate 5,230,145 downwards.
ATTTTACTTTTGGAGTTTTCTTTTGTCAAGTATAGTTCTTGATAAAATTTTGGAAAAGCTAATATTTTGTCTTCCATCCTTGTATGATTCTTACCTTCCTTGTCTTTAATGGATATTATTATTTTCTTCCCTTTCTAATGTGTGCTGCTTTGGCTAATAATTTGGAGTTTCTGTATTACTGTATTTAAAGTATTGTCTATTTAAAAATATCAATTCTTTTTGAGTCCTTTCTAACTCACGTTTTTCTAGCTGTTTTCTCGTTGCTAATGCTTTTATATAGAATAATCAGCTGCACTTTCATCATACAGTCCAAATCGCCTTGCCGGCTCCTAGCACTTTACCCCACTCTGGTTCCACTATTCATGTTTGCACAAATCAGCCCCTCTCACGTAATCCTAAACAGCCCCACTCCCCTGTCTAACTGATATCCTATGTGTTTTATCTTAAAGTTTTAAAATTGTTTGGTTCTTTCTATGTATTTAAATTTTGTAACTTCTACTGTTTTTATGCATATGTCAACTGTTGATTTTAGAGCTTTGTCCCCATGTAAGCCGCCCCGAGTCCCCTTGGGGAGATGGAGGCGGGATATAAGAAATAAATTATTATTATTATTTGTAATCATCTTCTCTTTATAGAGTAGCCAAGGCCTCGGCAGTTGAGCGATACCACCTTCACCTGATCCACCATTTTGCTTGCATTCTTCTGTTTCTTTGTTTATTCTATGTATTTATTTCCATCATTTCTATCCCGCCCTTCTCACCCAAAGGGACTCAGGGCGGCTTACAAAACTGGCAGAATTTGATGCCAATACACAACAATACAAAAGAATAAAAACATAAGCAGTTAAATACAGATTTAAAACAATACAAAATACTTGAGCCATTCATCCACAGAACCTTGTACATAAACCTTAGTCCAGACCGAGTCGAAGCCGACAAAACTTATTCTTTGAACACTTTGTTCAACACTTTGTTGGTCCCTTTAAAGTATAACACCACATTGTACCACACTTCCCCCCCCCCCCAATATTACTACTACTACTACTACTACTACTAATAATAATAATAATAATAATAATAATAATAACAACAACTACTACTACATTTTTTTTGTATCCCGCCACCATCTCCCTGAAGGGACGCAGGGCACCTTACATGGGGACCAAGCCCAATCAGACAAAGGTCAAAATATAACACAATAAAAATACTTATACCAACATCATAAAGAACATAATTATATACATAATTCATCATACAACAACCAGTATTTAGCCAAGCGTAATGGATGTTTCCAAGCTGGGGCAAGGGAAAGGCCTGTGCAATATAGCTCAATACACAGTAATGCTATGTAGTAATTACTGTATTTACAAATTTAGCACCAAAATATCACAATGTATTGAAAACATTGACTACAAAAATGCGTTGGATAAGCGAGTGTTGGATAAGTGAGACTCTACTGTAGTAATAATAATGGTATTTTGTGTCCCGCCTCCATCTCCCCGAAGGGATTTAGGGCAGCTGACGTGGGGCCAGGGCCAGGCCATTGCATACAAAATCATCATCATCAACAAATACAAATACTTACATTGTCCTATAGTAAAGGTCAAGGTTTCCCCTGACGTTAAGTCCAGTCGTGACCGACTCTGGGGGTTGGGGCTCATCTCCATTTCTAAGCCAAAGAGCCGGCATTGTCCGTAGACACCTCCAAGGTCATGTGGCCACTGGCATGACTGCATGGAGCGCTGTTACCTTCCCACCGGAGCGGTACCTATTGATCTACTCACGTTGGCATGTTTTCGAACTGCTAGGTTTGCAGTAGCTGGGTCTTACAGCGGGCGCTCATTCCGCTCCCGGGATTTGAACCTGGGACCTTTCGGTCTGCAAGTTCAGCAGCTCGGTGCTTTAACACACTGCGCCACCGGGGCTCCTCGTAATATAGTAAAGCAATAAAATAGTAACAATAGCATCATAAAACATGGTATAAAAACAGTACAAAGGAATTGAACGAGAGTGAACTGGGCCAAAGGGCAAGGAGTGAAAATTATAAAGTAACAGAATAAAATAGAATAATATGAAGATAGAGTAATAGAACATGACAATATAATTACACAATAACGCAATAATAGAATAATAATAGTAATATGAATATGCAATAATATAATATATTTAAGGGTAAAGGTTTTCCCCTGGTGTTGAGCCCAGTTGTGTCCAGCTTTGGGGGGGTGGGGGGGGGCTCGCCTCAATTTCTGAGCCGAAGAAAGAGCCGGCGTTGTCCGTGCCTCCAAGAGTCATGTGGCCACACGTAGCAGTACCTATTGATTTACTCACGTTTCCATGTTTTCAAAGTGCTAGGTTGGCGGAAACTGGGGCTAACAGCGGGAGCTCACCCCACTCCCTGGATTCAACCACTCACCTTTCAGTCCGGAAGTTTAGCAGCTCAGCAGTTTAACCCACTGCACCACCAGGGGCTTCTTCATTATAATATATTACAATTACTATACTATAGTTTATTATATATTATTTTTATTATTATAGTGTTATATTGTATTAGTATATTATGTTATTATTATCAAATAATGTAATATTATATTAGATTTCTTTTTCACAATATACTTTATTATATATTATACTATATTACAATTTTACATTATCGTATGATTATTAATATATTATTATTATTTTATCATAATATAATGATATAAGTATCCTATCCGATTTGTCATCGATGCACTCATTTCGGCTTCACGCAAATCTACCCCTATACAACCCTGTGCTTTGACCAAAGTCAAATTGTAATCATGATATAATATTAAAAATAATTATAATATTTTATTATATATTATTGTATTCTTTTTATGATATTATACTATTATTTTTATAATAATATATTTTTATATTTTCCCTCCTCCCTCCCTCCCCCCTCCCTTCGGCACACAGCAAACAGAGGAATTGATCAGCAGCTGAACAGACTGGAGAGAGAGAGAGAGAGAGAGAGAGAGAGGGGGGGTGTCTGGGGAGAACTGGCCCTGATTTAGAGGAGTTGTAGGGACTGGGATGTATAGTTCACCTGCCATCTAAGAACTGCACTCTGAACCCCACCAATGATGGACCTGGAACTCACTTGGCACACAGGCCCAACACGGCCAACTTTGCATACTGATGGGGTTTGGGGGCGATTGACCTCGACTTCCAAGAGTTATAGTTCACCCATATTGGAATGTATAGTTCACCAACAATCAATGAGGACTCTGAACTCCACCAACAATTGACCTGGAACTAACTTGGCAAACAGAACCCCCATGACCAGCAAAAAATACTGGAGGTCTTTGGGGGGAATTCACCTTGATTTGGGGGAGTTGTAGTTCACCTGCATCCAGAGAGGACTGTGAACCCAAACACGGATGGATCTTGACCAGACTTGGCACACGGACCTGATATGCCGAGATGTGATTACTGGAGGGGTTTGGAGGGACTGATCTTCCTTTCTGGGAGTTGTAGTTCACCCACAACCACGGAAACTGCGACCTCCACAGATGATGGATCTGGACCACACTTGGCACATGGAACCCCATGTAACTCAACCTACTGGAGGAGTTGGAGGGGACAGACTCACCATGGTGGGAGTTGTAGTTCACCCTACAGCCAGTAAGCACACTGGACCCCACTCGTGATGCGTCAAGAGCTAACTTACCCAACATACAAACTTGGAAGTATTGATGGAGTTTCTGGGGGTTAACTTGGCATGATGGGAGTTGTAGTTCACCCACAGTCTTATGAGTTTTGGACAATTAAAACACTGACTTTGTGATCTTGCTGAATTCCTACATTCACTTTGGATTATAGAGCAGAACGGAAGAGTCGGAAGAGACTGCAGGAGGCACCCAATCCAGGCCTCTGCCGTGCAAGGAAAGTGCAAAGGACCCCTGACAGATGTGCATCTGGCCTCTGGTTAAAGGATTCCAGAGGAGCCTCCACTACATTTTGAGGCAGAGAGTTTCACTGCCGAACAGCTCTTACAGTCAGGAAGTTCTTCTTAATGTTCAGATGGAATCTACTTTCCTGTTATTTGAACCTACTGCTGTGAGTGATCAGAAAGGGAAAAACAAGAATCAAGTGTCCATATTGGAATTAAATGTACATAGCACATAACTCTGTTGACATGGAGGAGAAAGCATATAAATGTATCGAATGTGGAAAGACGTTTAGTCAGCATGGAAAACTGAAGACACATCAAAGGACTCACTCTGGGGAGAAACCCTATAACTGCCTGGAGTGTGGACAGAGCTTCACTCAGAAGGGACACTTACATTCACATCAAAGGACTCACACTGGGGAGAAACCCTATAACTGCCTGGAGTGTGGACAGAGCTTCACTCAGAAGGGAAGCTTACATTCACATCAAAGGATTCACACTGGGGAGAAACCCTATACATGCCTGGAGTGTGGACAGAACTTCACCCATAGTTCAGGCCTATGTTCACATCAAAGGATTCACACTGGGGAGAAACCCTATAACTGCCTGGAGTGTGGACAGAGCTTTGCTCAGAAGGGAAGCTTACATACACATCAAAGGACTCACACTGGGGAGAAACCCTATAAATGCCTGGAGTGTGGACAGAGCTTCACTCATAGTTCAGGCCTACGCAGACATCAAAGGACTCACACTGGGGAGAAACCCTATAAATGCCTGGAGTGTGGACAAAGCTTTACTCGTAGTTCAGGCCTACGTAGACATCAAAGGACTCACACTGTGGATAAACCCTATAACTGCCTGAAGTGTGGACAGAGCTTTACTCAGAAGGGACAATTACATTCACATCAAAGGACTCACAGTGGGGAGAAACCCTATAATTGCCTTGAGTGCGGACAGAGCTTCATTCATAGTTCAGGACTACGTAGACATCAAAGGACTCACACTGGAGAGAAACCCTATAACTGCCTGGAGTGTGGACAGAGCTTCACTCAGAGTTCAGGCCTACGTAGACATCAAAGGACTCACACTGGGGAGAAACCCTATAACTGTCTGGAGTGTGGACAAAGCTTCACTCATAGTTCAGGCCTACGTACACATCAAAGGACTCACACTGGGGAGAAACCCTATAACTGCCTGGAGTGTGGACAGAGCTTTGCTCAGAAGGGACACTTACATTCACATGAAAGGACTCACACTGGGGAGAAACCCTATACATGCCTTGAGTGTGGACAGAGCTTCACTCATAGGTCAAATCTACACTTACATCAAAGGACTCACACTGGGGAGAAAACCTATAAATGCCTGGAGTGTGGACAGAGCTTTGCTCAGAGTGGAACTTTACGTTCACATCAAAGGACTCACACTGGGGAGAAACCCTATACATGCCTTGAGTGTGGACAGAGCTTCACTCATAGGTCAAATCTACACTCACATCAAAGGACTCACACTTGGGAGAAACCTTATAAATGCCTGGAGTGTGGACAGAGCTTTGCTCAGAGTGGAACTTTACGTTCACATCAAAGGACTCACACTGGGGAGACACCGTAGAAATGCATGGAGTGTGGATAGAGCCTTTCATGGAATAAGGTTATACATGGACATCATAGAATTCAACCTGGAGAGAATGATGTTAATTGACCCCAGAGTGTCATTCTAACATGTACAAAAGCAACTCTTGCACATTTTGGAAATTCAAGCTTAAAGTTGGGACATTTCATCACATGTGGTGTATTGTAGAAAGATTGAACTAAAATATGTTCCATTCTGGAAGTAAACAAGGTTACATGAAACTAGAGTTTTATATGCTGAGAATGTTGGATGATCAATTAGAATGAAGCATGAGTAGTTACTGCGAGATACTCAAGTAAGAATTGACTGTACACAGGGATGGAAGGAATGTTTTATTCCAAAGCAAAAACAATGGCTTATGAAGATCTGCAAATTAGCCACAACGAACAAACTGACAACAACAACATGGGCAAATGTCAGTTGTAATAGGTATTAATTGGAAAAGTGTTATAACAAATAGAAGTGTTATATGATATTATCTAAAGGGAGTAGAATAATGAGAGATAAAAATTAACAGATATAATGAGGCTTTTAGGCACGTATCCCTGTCTGTTTGTTAGTTCAGTTGTGTGTGTAGGTCACTGTTTTGCAAGTGTGTTAGTTTCTGATTTAGTTTTGTATCTCATGTAGTAGTTAGTTTCATGTTCAGTTGAAGCATTATAAATTATTTCTGCCTTCCTTGTATTGTTACTTTTAATTTTTTTATTTTCAAAAAATAGGGTGATTTATAAGGGTCAAAACGGCTGAAACTGGAGAGGAGGGTAGAAATGGCTGACTTATCGATTTTCTGTATTTGAAAACAAATTGTAATGCTTAGAACCGCTATTATGAATTGTGGTGCATGTTAACTATATAACTATATAAAATGGATTATAGACATATAATTGACACTGAATCAGACATGTATACAATAAATTAGTCTTGATGTATCAAGGGTGTGTGTGTAAGGAACTGGAGTGTTTGTGTGGGTGCTTGTGAAGAACAGAAGAAACAGGCCTCAAAAGAAAATGGAGTCCACGCAGAGTCTGACATGGGATGGACTTGGCGGGTGAAGCAAGGAATCAGCAAGGCGTCTCTCACCTGGCAAGACGGAACGAGGGTCCAGGAAGGCCTATCCGAATAACCACGGGCAATGAAGTGTGCAGCTGGCACCCCATACGTCATGCAGCCTGAGACTGAGCATGTTTTGAAACCAGGCCGTAAGAACAGAAGGAACCGAAAGAAGGACGAAACTTTAGGCCAGAGGTCCTCAAACTTTTGAAGTGGAGGGCCGGTTCACGGTCCTTCAGACTATTGGGGGGGCTGGACTATGAAGAAATAGTCCAAAATTAGGATTGTTGTTGTTGTGTGCCTTCAAGTCATTTCAGACTTAGGACAACCCCAAGTCTAAAGCTTAGGACAGGGGCCAGGTCAATGACCTTGGGGGCCGCATCTGGCCCACGGGCCTTTGTTTGGGGACCCCTGCTTTAGCCTATCAAATGCAGGGGCCTCAAAGATCCAGCACGCTTGCCGGAATCGCCGAGACCACGTCTGTCGGGAGAACGTGATCACCTCTTCCGAGCAGGGCCTGTGCTTGAGAATATGGATGTGTGGATCTGCGTGTGGGTGAGAGCTCTCTCGGGATGTGATTTTGATAGGATTGTGATGTGATTATCAATAAATGTTACAATGAAAGTGTTAAAACCAAATTTGGTCTCTGAGCCTCATTGATCCATCACGATTCCCTAAACACTCTGCATCCATCAAAAGAACAGGAACCCTTGCTGTATGCTGTATGCTTGCCCACAATGCCCTGCCTCATGCACGGAGGAGGAGTTGTTTAAAGCTACGGACAATGCGGTTGCTGTTGCCTGCGTTTGGTCTAAAACTATTTAGCTGCTTGTGATTTCCTTTATTTTATCACTGTTAAATTTATTTATTATGCAATGCTTTTGACACGAAATAAATAAGGCAGCTGAGAGGTACAAGAGAACCAAGAGGGACACCCTCCCCCCGTCTAGGTCCCTCTGCTCCTCCCCTCCTCCCCACACGAGGAGCGAAGAAGACTCACCGGGATGTGGACCCAACCGGGCGACACAGCGACAGGCTGCAAAAGCAAAGGGCAAGGAGCATGAATCAGTGGAGAGAGACACCGACTGCCTGCCTTCCTGCTGTGAAAGGGAAAGTGAGCTTCCGAAGGGAATGGCCTTCAGGGGGAGATGCTGCAGCGCATCACAAGGGTCTCCATGGCGCCCCCTGCAGGCACGGAACAGCCATCCAGGGAGGGAGGGGGGAGGGAGAGCTCAGCTGGTGGGCAGGACCAGAGGAGGGGCAGGACAGGAAATCCATTATCATAATATAATTATATAATAATAATAATAATAATGATGATGATGATGATGAAGCTGTATGGGAAAACAGAAACTGAAATCCAGTCTCTGACCAACACTGTCCGAATTTTTAGCACTGATATCAGCATGGAGCTTGGTTTGGACAAATGTTCGACAGTGGCATTGAAGAAGGGAAAAATCATTGAAAGTGAGGGCATGAATATGACTAATGGCCAAACAATAAAGTGTCACCAGCCAGAGGCCTATAAATATCTGGGCATATTACACCTGGACAACATCAAGCATGAACATGTGAAGACTGTGGTCAGCAAAGAATACACACAAAGGGCCAGAAAAATTCTCAAAAGCAAGCTCAATGGAGGCAACACCATCAAGGCCACAAACACCTGGGTCATACCTGTCATAAGATATACTGCTGGCATTATAAATTGGACACAGATGGAACTGGACAATTTGGACAGAAAAACAAGAAAACTCATGACCATTCATCATTCACTGCACCCTCGCAGTGATGTTGACCGGCTGTATCTGCCTCGAAGATCAGGGGGCAGAGGACTCTTGCAAGTAAAACAAGCCGTCAAAGAAGAAGAACATGCCCTGGCAGAAGATGTAAAGCAAAGTGAAGAACCTGCTTTGATTGAAGTCAAAAATCAGAAACTCCTCAAAGCACAGCAGACAAAGAATCAGTACAAGAAAACCGCACTACAAACTAGAGCTGACAGCTGGCACAACAAAACATGGCATGGAAAGTTCCTTGACAAAATTGAAGGAAAAGCTGACAAGGAGAAGACCATGAATGGGACCCTGAAGAAGGAGACAGAAGGCTTGCAGCCCAGGAGCAAGCCATCAGAACAAATGCAATTAAGGCCAAGATCGAAAAATCAGCTGATAACCCAAAATGCAGACTGTGCAAGGAAACCAACGAAACCATGGATCATATCCTCAGCTGCTGTAAGAAAATCGCACAGACAGGCTACAAACAGAGGCACAACTATGTGGCCCAAAGGATTCATTGGAACTTATGTCTCAAGTACCACCTGCCAGCAGCAAAGAACTGGTGGGATCACAAACCTGCAAAGGTTGTGGAAAATGAACACGCAAAGATACTGTGGGACTTCCGAATCCAGACTGACAAAGTTCTGGAACACAACACACCAGACATCACAGTTGTGGAAAAGAAAAAGGTTTGGTTCATGGATGTTGCCATCCCAGGTGACGGTCGCATTGACGAAAAACAACAGGAAAAACTCAGCCGCTCTCAGGACCTCAAGACTGAACTTCAAAGACTCTGGCAGAAACCAGTGCAAGTGGTCCCAGTGGTGATGGGCACACTGGGTGCCGTGCCATAAGATCTCAGCCGGCATTTGGAAACAATAGACATTGACAAACTCACGATCTGCCAACTGCAAAAGGCCACCCGACTGGGATCTGCGTGCATCATCTGAAAATACATCACACAGTCTTAGACACTTGGGAAGGGTTCGACTTGGGATTTTGCGACACGAAATCCAGCATATCTATCTTGTTTGTTGTGTCATACAATGTTGTTGTGTCAATAACAATAATAATAATAAATTTATTTTATTATATTGGGGAACAAGCCCAATATAATCACATAAAATCATAAAATAACAATTTAGACATCAGACAACACAATTTAAAAACAATTTAAACAGGTCATAGTTAAAATCGACAAAGTTAAAATGTTAAACAATCATCCGGGCATTAAAGGTCCAATTTACAAATAGGACATACATCAAATAGATACAACCGGTAAGGAAGATAAATCTGAACGGGAATCAAACTCAAAAGTGAGCAGGGCAAGTTTCAGTGTAGACATGGACCAGGTTATAACAGACTTGTCTACTCAAAAGCACAACAGAACAGCCATGTTAAAGCGGTACCTAGAATTTATTTATTTATTTATGTATTTATTTACAGTATTTATATTCCGCCCTTCTCACCCCGAAGGGGACTCAGAGCGGATTACAATGAACACATATATGGCAAACATTCAATGCCTTGACATAGAACAAAGACAAACGCAGGCTCCGAGCTGGCCTCGAACTCATGACCTCTTGGTCAGAGTGATTTGTTGCAGCTGGCTGCTCACCAGCCTGCGCCACAGCCCGGGCCCTACTCCACAGATGCAACTGTCTTTCAAGCTGCTTACGTGAGCAGCGAGCCAGGCTCTTAATGGTCGGGAACTCAATCTGACCCGGCCTTCGATCCCACAACCTCTCAGTCAGTCGTGATTTATTGCAGATGGCTACTAACCGGCTGCACCACAGCCCGGCCCGGGATGCCAAGGTGGCCGTGTTGGGTCTGTGTGCCAAGTGAGTCCCAGGCCCTTCGTTGTTGGCGTTCACAGGGCTCTTGGATTGCAGCAGAACTATACGTTCCACTCCCTACGACTCCTCTCAGTCAGGGTCAGGACTCCCCAAACCTCAATCTCCAGTTGCTGTGTGCCACAGGAAAGAATAGGAAAGGGTTAAGGGAGAGGCAGTGGGCGGGGCCATGCCAATTCCCTTCTATGTCCTATCCTTTTCTATGGCGCACAGCAAACAGAGGAACTGGTCAGCAGCAGAACATACTGGGGGGGGGGGCTCTGGGGAGAATTCATCATGGTTTCTATGAGTTGTAGGGACTGGGATGTACAGTTCACCTGCAACCAATGAGCCCTCTGAACTCCACCAACGATGGACCTGGAACTCACTTGGCCCACAGAACCCCCGTGACCAGCAAAAATACTGGAGGCCTTTGGGGGGAATTAACCTTGATTTGGGGGAGTTGTAGTTCACCTCCACCCAGAGAGCACCGTGAACCCAAACACGGAGGGATCTGGGCCCAACTTGGCACACAGACCTGATAGGCCGAGATTTGATGACTGGAGGGGTTTGGGTGAGGGTAGTGACCATTCCAGCCCCAGCTTCTGCCAACCTAGCAGTTCGGAAACATGCAAATGTGAGTAGATCAATAGGTATCGTTCCGGCAGGAATGTATCATTGGTGCTCCATGCAGTCATGCCAGTGACCACAGGACCTTGGAGGCGTCTACGAACGTTGGCTCTTTGGCTTAGAAATGGAGATGAGCACCAACCCCCAGAGTCAGACACGACCGGACTTAACATCAGGGGAAAACCTTTCCCTTTACGTAGAGGCATCACACTGGCAACGAAAGTCCACGTAGCTAAGGCAATGGTATTCCCAGTAGTGACCTCTGGATGTGAGAGAGAGCTGGGCCATAAGGAAGGCTGAGCGAAGGAAGAACTGTGGTGTTGGAGGAAAGTCCTGAGAGTGCCTTGGACCGCGAGAAGGTCCAACCAGTCCATCCGCCAGGAAAGAAGGCCCGACTGACTGCTCACGGGAGGGAAGCAGATGAGAGGCAAAGGTGAAGCCCTTTGGCCACATCATGAGAAGACAGGAAAGCTTGGAATAGATCACGATGCTGGGGAAAATGGAAGGAAAAAGGAAGAGAGGCTGACCAAGAGCAAGGTGGGTGGATGGTATCCTTGAAGAAATTAACTCCACCTTGAAGGAGGTGCGGGTGGCCTGGGCCGACAGGGAGCTCTGGCCTGGGCTGGTCCAGGAGGTCACCAAGAATCGGAAGGGACCGAACGAAGAAACAACAGAACAATATAATAATATGAAAATAGATTAGAAAAATAAAGAATATAATATAGAATAATCCTACAATAAATAATATAATAATAAAATACAATAATAGAATATAGTAATATAACAATAATATAAACATATTACAGTAGTCTCACTTATCCAACGTACTGGATTATCCAACGCATTTTTGTAGTAAATGTTTTCAATACATTGTGATATTTTGGTGCTAAATTCGTAAATACAGTAATTACTACCTATCATTACTGCGTGTTGAACTACTTTTTCTATCAAATTTGTTGTTTTGGTGCTTAATTTTAAAAATCATAACCTAATTTGATGTTTAATAGGCTTTTCCTCAATCCCTCCTTATTATCCAACATATTCGCTTATCCAACATTCTGCCGGCCCGTTTATGTTGGATAAGTGAGACTCTACTGTAATAGAATAATAATACCAGTGTTACGAACCCAAAGGGTTCCTGTTCTTTTGATGGATGCAGAGTGTTTAGGGAATCGTGAGGAAAATCCTGAGAGTGCCTTGGACCTTGGCAAGAAGATCCGACCAGTCTGTCCTCCAGGAAATAATGCCCAGTGGCTGCTCACTGGAGGGAAGGATATTAGAAGCAAAGCTGAAGTATTTTGGCCACATCATGAGGAGACAGGAAAGCTTGGAATAGATCACGATGCTGGGGAAAATGGAAGGAAAAAGGAAGAGAGGCCAACCAAGGGCGAGATGGATGGACGGTGTCCTTGAAGTGACTGGCTTGACCTTGAAGGGACTGGGGGCGGTGACGGCCGACAGGGAGCTCTGGCCTGGGCTGGTCCATGAGGTCACGAAGAGTCGGAGGCGACTAAACGACTGAGCAGCAGCAGAGGGATCAGTGAGGCGCTTTTAGAGACCAAATTTGGTTTTAACACTTTTCATGTAACATTTATTGATCATCACATCAGAATCCTATCAAAATCACATCTAGAGAGAGCTCTCACCCACACGCACATGCATACATCCATACTCACACACACAGACCCTGCCCGGAAGAGGTGATCAGGTTCTCCCGACAGGTGTGGACGCTCCGTAGCCGCAGTTCTGAAAAAGCGTTGTGAATCTTTGAAGCATTTGATTTAGTCCTTCTTTCGGGGAACGTGCTGTTCCTTCCGTTCTTATGGCATGGTTTCAAAACATTCTCCATCTCAGGCTGTAGGACTTATGGGGTCCCACCTGCACACGTTATTGACCATTGTTATTCGGATACGCCTTACTGGACCCTCGTTCCGTCTTGCCAGGTGAGAGACGCCTTGTTGGTTCCTCGCTTCATGTTGTGATCCCCATCTCATGCCATCTCCGGACACAAAGCGCTGGCACAGAGCACATGACCATGGGCCAAAAGGGAGGACAGGACATATGAACCAGCCATAAAACTCAGTTGCCCCGAGTTGGGGAAAAGGGACTCTGGAAGGTGGGAATGGGCAACCTCCAGGCGCCA